>NC_071467.1:32976111-33188611 GCF_028500815.1 Rissa tridactyla | reverse complement strand
GTCTAATTTGATTATCATCATTAAGGTAAAAAGTTGAGTTTAAAGCTTTCCATGAGAGAAAGGGGTTTTAATAAGCTCCTGCTTTTGTTAATTTATAGCAACGTGCAGTATTTCCAAGCTCATAAATTTGAATTATAACTCAGTATAATATGTGTAGTGTTTTTTATTCCTTTGGGTTTAAAAATATATGATAGCCATACTAGGAGTTTACAGTGCTAACTGGTCCAGTGTCCCATCTTTGAACCTGGTCAGTGCTGAAGAGTAGGTAAGAATTCCAAAATGGATGACACATGCAATGAATAACACTTACAGATTTTCTACTACTGTTTCCACCACTATTTCTGATTGTTTTGGTGTCTTGCAAAGCAGCTTGAAAACAGCAGAGGAAAGGAGGGGTGCTGCACAGTAGGAACCCAGGGAGTTACAGAACTGATGCGGTAAGTTTCAAGATGAGACAAGATATTAACTTGTAAAGGTTAGATAATCCACTGAGAAAAGAAGAAAGGTATTCTGCAAGTTAAATGTCCATATTACACAGAAAGAAAGAAAAAAAAGTTCTGTGTAGCAAATTTCTAAAAGATTTTCTTGGTTAAATAGTTCATTAAATGCTCCTATCTCGGGCACATTTTTAAACACTATCCCTTCAACAATAACAGGTAAGAAAAAGATGCGTATCATGCAATAATTTGTGAACTGATTGAAATAACAGCTCTGCTTTAAAATAGCTTGATCTGTGTTTTAACTACGTCTAATTTAAAACCTTTCAGGCCCAAGTAAGAAAAGTGTTATATGCAGAATTTGGTTCCCCTACTATCTTTCTGAGTTCAGCCTAGAAGCTGGAGAAATGGCAGTTTTCCCTACTGCCTGCAGCATACCAGGAATCTTCAAAAGGAAAAAAAAAAAGGAAAGAATAAACCTTTAACTTAATGGTATTTAAGTTGGAAGACTTTTCTTCATTGTCAACGGTTTTCATATAATTTCATACCAATTACTGTTTCAAAAAAAGAATGATATCCAGCTCCTATACCATTTGTTCATCCCTCTTATCACCTAGGGGAAAATCACGGAGCCACCCAGTAACCTGGCATAAATGGCAAACCTTTCTCCATGTTGCCCAGTATTAGGAGGTCAGTGGTGATGGAGGGTGGGATTAAGATAAATTTATCCAGTGTTCAATCAACTCAGTGGGCCCAATTCCCATTTACACAGAGACCCTTTATAACATTGTGCAGGGTAAGAGGCTTTAAATTACATACATTTGCAGCCACATTAAGGCCTTTTGTATAAATGAGAATCATCTGATCTGAGCCTCTCCAGTAGCTACAATGGAGCATTGGATCAGGCAAATATGCCTATTATTAACCAGAAGTATTAAATGTCCTCTTCTTATGAGCATTACAATTCCACAACATTAATCATGATCTTCTTCCTAAGAAAATATGAAAAAGAAAAAAAAAGTGCGTGTGCTGTGTCATTTGCACATTGTTCATATCTGATTTTATAGTGGCAATTTCTCAAGACTTCCATGAATGGGCAGGACAGCGCAGATATCCCATTCCCTTACATGGCTGACTAGCAGACTGTAACTTGCTTATTGCTTACTCACTCACAGTCACTTTCTAACCAGGAAAAAATCCTTATTCCTTTCAGTTTTTTGCAATCCCAGTGAAAAACAAAATGTGTAACAACATGATGTATTTGGCCTGCTCCCGTTAAATACAGCCTTTTCAATTTTCATTTCCGACGGAAGATATGTGACAAATGACATAGTAATTTTCTTATTCCTTCATGTTCATAAAACATTGATAATATGATTTTTACCTTCCCTTTGTTCTCAATTAAATGAAATGTTCCAATACAATTAATGTGTTCTTGCAATTTAGTTTTTCTTTAGAGGTTTCTCTTGTCTCTGATTAACAGCATTTTCTATCCATTCTGAGAACCCCCAACTGCTATTCAGAATGTTTCATTATGCCTGGCAGCTATCAATACAATTGTGAACCAATATCATTTTAATTGTTTCACTAATAACTTGTTTTAAATGATTCAACAGTCATCAGGAAAGATAAGTGCTCTTGTACCCTGCAGGCTTGTAGGGATGATGGTATGAGGCAATGTAACAGAGTGCTGTATCAGAATAATGAAACCGTATGCACAAGATAATGACAAAGCACTTGCATTGCTGTAAAGATAAATGAAAACAGTAGATCTTCTTTCCACTGTAATATAACATCCATTCCTATCTCCCATTTCAATCATTAGACTTTCCAAACAGATTACTACACAAATACACATATGCAACATGTCCCACAATAATAACTGCACGCTCCCATCTATCCAGGCAGATGGTGAATGATGGAGTTAACGAGCTTTACAAATGCTCTTGTTAATTAACAAAAATTGTTACTTTCTCATTTGAGGGGGGCTTATAAATTAGACTTAATTACACTAGATAATTGCAACTGCCAGCTACTGTGCAACTCGCTCATGTTCTGTTCTTTCAATGGCAAATCAACAATTGCAACCCTTGCCTATTTGTGTAGATGAATTTAATAAGCAAACAGCCCTTTTATGTTAATGGTTTACTGGCATTCATGGGTTTGGCAGGAGAAATGTGCTGGGGGAGGGTTTGCTAATGGCAGCACATAATCATATTAATTAAAATATAACTGCCATTTAAAGATTTGTAGTGTAGAATTAGAGCATGTTGGGAACTGAGAAAATCAAGCTAGAGTGCATATTAGCACCATTACTCTGTGCTCCCTGCACAGCAGTCAGCAACCTCATGTGTCATAAATGTAATTTATGAGTGCTGTTTTCTTTGAAATATATGTTTTTAGTTCACTCATTAGAATGTAAAAATTTGCAATGTCTGCTTCAGAAGGTTCAAAATAAATTCCCTTAGAGCTGAGACCCATGATCTGGTTTTAACAAATCCCTCAACAATGATTTTTTTTATTACTTGTATAATTTCTTATAGTAAAACCAAGCATTCAGTCCTTTGAAGATGGATTCCATGCTTTATTGCAAATGTAAGTCACACTATCACTATAAATTCTATATTATTAGGCATTTTATAATTCAGTATCATTTTTATGGGGTCTTTAATAAATACAACCCTTTTTTCGTTTGGCTTTGGAAAAATAGGTGCAAAAATTTTACCACTTTCTATTTGGTCATGTAGAAAGACAGTGTCAAAAAAGCTTTTGAAAGCTTTGGGGTTTTTCTGCCTTCCTGGATGCCCTTATCAATTTGCAGGCATATTTTTATCTAAATCAATTCCACTTATACAGCTTCTACAAAAACGCTGAGATATATTTTCTGTACGGTGTAGTTACCTATTTGCCGGGATCCCTGGGAAAGCAACTTCCCACAAAGTCCCTCTGAGAGAAAATGATCCCTGGAATTAGAGTATCTGAGTGACAGGAGGCAAGAAACTGGAATCAAACTAATTCAGTAATTTCTAACAGTATAGAGGCAACACAGTCTATTATTTACACACATATATATATATTTGTATATATACATTATAGTATGTAATACAAATATTTTGTGCGTGTGTATGTTTTGTTGACCAAACAATCACATTATCTTCAGCAATATATCGCAGTTTAAAAGTCATTACTATATTGTGTCACCTGGGATTATCACATTGTCTTTCCATCCTTCAGAACACAAAAAGAACTGAAATCACAAATATGGCATGAGAGTAACTTTGCAATTTGTTTTAATGCTTGCTTGGTTTTTTTTTTTAATTTTTTTTCCTTAAAATGCAAATCTGAAAAGCAGTGCACCAAAGAGGAAATCCCAGCCCCTCTGGAGCTAAAGACAAAACCCCATCACCTTGTGAATGGTGCCTTATCTCACAAGTTAGGGAAATTCTCAGCAAAATGGAAGTGTTATGGTACCCACAGGATTTTCGGCCTTACAGGCTGACAGCACAGAATTGGAAGTGGCACTTCTGTCTCTTATTATTCCAAAAAGAATTGTCACTGGGGAATATTTCAGCATCTAGCAATCAGGGACTTCTGATTCTTCAGCTGTTATGAGAGATATTGCTGTCTTTTCACAGATGACATTAGGTGGAATAATTTCATTTCCAGCCCCCCCAAAAATACGCACCCTAATATCTGTATCTTATCTGATGTAATTGACATGACTGTAATGGTTGTTTATAAGACTGACTCTAGATCTGACAATATATTCCAGTGTTTTGATATTATCACTGCATATTATCATACAGGCATGATGGACAATCACTGACAGATATTTGAGCAATTACAGCATATTTTATTGACAATTCTACACTGTGAATATACATTAATTATAGTAGAGACTATATCATACCAGTGACAATAATACTATTCAGAGCACAGCTGAAATAAAATCTTTATAAGTTAATGTACTGAAGTGGAATAGTTACGAATAAAACTGGAGGTCTGCATTTCTTTGTTCTAAGTTAGTCGTCTGTGTTGGTGACCATAAAAAAACCTGCAATTTTTACTGTCTGCTACAAGTTCCTGTGTAAACCAAGGTGTTTTTTCTGCATGGCCTACCCATCAACAGGGTTCTTGCAAATTATCTTTGCATTATAAGCAAATGAAACTCCAGCGTTACATTAATTGCTTCAGAAGTTACCTCTTGAAGACAGGAAAGTCCAGGTCTGGATATGGTTCCTGGAGCCTCAATAATAAATATGTCCCAAACTGCATCCACTCTGCATGGAAAGCAAGGATTTGGGTTTTAGCTGACCAGGACCTCCTTTTTCCTCTGTTCCAGTAATGATCTCCACAGCAGCTGCTAAGGGAAGTTTTGAATCTGATGATTTCTATTCCATATGACTCTTTGATAACAAAGGGCCTGATTCAATATCCAGTGAATATAATACAGGTGAGAAGAATCTCAGAAAATCAGAAAAAGCTTTGAATAGCTGACAGGATCAGTTCCTAAAGTTTCAGCAAAGAATTTCCCACTATAAGAATTGCAAATAAGCCACCTCATTTTTATTTTCTTCTCATATATTCTTTTGCCAAAAATAATGACTAGCCAAATTGAGTTTATGTGCAGGAGGTCTTCACTGAGGAGTTGGGGCATTGAAGAGGAGAAAAGTGCAGAACCTGGAGGGGAAAAGAGCCTGTGCTCATGCACAAAAATGCACATGCATCATCTAGTCACACTGCCTGTGGAGGTGGATGAGCGGTCAGCAGGAAAGGACTTCCAAGAGCTGGTGCTGAGGAGGAGGATGGCAGGGAGGAGGGGGGCAGGCTGGGAGCCGGTGAGCTCTTGGAAGTGGAGGGGAGAGCTTGCCAAGGTGGGGAGCAGGAGCTGGGTCCCTGGGGCAGGCAGGGGGAACAGGCTGTGCTTGCAGAAACACCCACCCCACAATGGCTCTGCGACAGCAATCCCCAGCACGATGATCCCTCCCAGACTTGAGATCCTGCTTTTTTTGGTACTAGAATTTGCAGACTGTCCTTACCCCTTGGCTGCCAGCCCTAACTAGGTACTGCACCATGATGGAGGGTGTTACTTTCCTGCGGCACATGCCCTTTCCGGTTGCCTAGCTGCTATTTTCTTGTTCAGTGGTTTCTTTTTTTCTCTGCCACGCTCAAAGTAGTCTTTTCCTAGCTCTCAAGGCTATGCTTCTCCAATGGCCAGTGGCTGACCACCACTGAGGTATTTACAGCTCTGGGCGCCTGTTCAACCTGTGCCCATACTTTCAAGGCCTCCACTGTTATTCTACACGTTAACATCAGGAGACACCTGGTACCAAGCTCCAGTTCACACAGCATGTTCTCAAAACAAGTTGATAACAAGTCTTATAGGCCATGAGTAGGGTCTTCCACAGTTAGTACGGGGTAGAGTTAGTACAAGGTCTGCGGTCCATTACTGGAAAAGATAATATAGCTCTTACTGGGCCACAGGGCAAGAAATTCATAGCATTTTTTTTTTCTTAAAAAAATTAACAAAGACACCAGCTGGGAAATTCATTCATGCTGGAAAAATACAAAACTCCTGGAGGCTGAATACTCTTTGACTGATGAGTCTTACAACAACACTGGAATTTTGTAATTCAAGACGAGAAAGGCAGTTGTGCTTTCTTTCCATGTGGTTTGTGTCAGTTGAGGCACAAAATTATTTGGTCAGCTTGGTTAATTTTTCTCGCCTAAACATCGGTGAAATCTGATTACATAAAGTTGTGTCATTGCATGCCTTTATCAAGCTAAATGCTAGGCTGGTGACATGGGAAGATGGACTGTAAAAGGCCAGCATTCCCCAGTAGTGCCATTTTCTTCTATAATGAGTGCTATCAGAAAAAGGGAGGTGCAGTTGTTCAGAAGAGAAGACATAAATCCATTATCATGGCATTCATTCTAAATAAAAACAGACGCCACCTTCTGTTACCACTTCTTCCCTCACCAGACAGACAGCACAGCTGGTGAATAAACTTGCTGCTTCCTGGAAATCAGGCACGTTGATCTGTCTCAGTTAAAAAAAAAAATGCTGGTCAGTACCATGTACCCACCTCTGCAATATGAATACTGAAAGAACAGCATCCAAAGTCATGTCCTCCATATAGACGAGAAAATCCTCTTTCGTGATTTCAGATTAGTGCTGTTCAGAACTTGAGCCATGGACAAGCAGGCAATTTCTTGCTCCCAACTGTGAGGCTCCACCTGAGTTTGCATTACTGGAGCAGAAAAGGTGACTCATAGAACCATAGAATCATAGACCAGCCCAGGTTGGAAGGGACCTTGAAAGATCATCTGGTCCAAGCTTTCCTGGGAAAAAAAGCCTAGATGAGATTATCTGGCACTCTGACCAGTTGTGTCTTGAAAACCTCCAGTGACAGGGACTTTACTGCATCCCTGGGAAGGTTATTCCAGTGAAAAATTCTTCTCACTGAAAAATTTCTTTCTTATGTCAAGATAAAACATCTCCCGGTGCAATTTGTATTCATTGCCCCTTATTTTCTCCATGTGGCTTCTTGTGAAGAGAGACCCTCTTTCGTCTTTGTAGCTGCCCTTTAAGAACTGGTATACTGTGAGAAGGTCCCCCTGTGTCTTCTCTCCTCCAGGGTGCAAAGACCTAACGCCTTCAGTCTTTCCTCACAGGGCAGGTTTTCCAGACCTTTGATCATCTTTGTGGCCCTCCTTTGGACCCTTTCCTTGTCTGCATCTTTCTTGAATTGTGGGCACCACAACTGGACACAGTACTCCAGGTATGGCCTGATAAGCAGCGAGTAGAGTGGGATGATCATGTCTCTGTCTCTGCTAGTAATGCCCCTGCAGATGCAGCCCAGGATCCCATTTGCCTTTGTTGTTGCAGCGGTGCGCTGCTGATTCATATTCAGCTTGTTGCCCACTAGGACTCCCAGGTCCCTTCCAGTAAGGCTGCTCCCCAGCCACACAGATCCTAGCCTGTGCTGGGCCCTTAGGTTATTCTGTCCCACGTGCAGGACTTTGCACTTGTCTTTGTTAAACTTCATACTGATCTTGCTTGCCCACTCTTCCAGCCTGTCCAGGTCTCTCTCTAAGATGGCTCTCCCTTCTGACGTGTTCACCTCATCACCGAGTCTGGGGTCATCAGCAAACTTGGTGAGGGTGCTTTCAATCCCATCATCCACGCAATTTATGAAGATGTTGAACATCTTGGTGACCGGTATCAATCCCTGGGGCATCCCAGTTGTGACAGGCTGCCAGCCTGATTGAAAAACATTCATTACCACCCTCCGAGTGCAACCTGTTATCTAATTTTCTAGCCATCTTGCAGACCACCCCTCCAGTGTGTATCATGCCACTTTGTCCAGGAGAACGCTGTGGGAACCAGTGTTGAACGCTTTGCTGAAGATGAGACAAATAACATCCACTGCTTTCCCCATGTCAACGGAAGATGTTATTTTGTTCTAGAAGGTGAACAGGTTATTCTGCATGATTTGCTCTTGATAAATCTGAATTGATTATACTTTAACTAATCACTCCAGGCTGTTCCTTTGCACCAACAAGCACAGAAACCTCAGGTAACAACCACCACTATCTTCCACACCAGTTGGAACATAATCTAAAATAGTGTTTTTTGCTGGCCATCTTTGTCTTCCTAGTTCCCTAATGAAATGCTAAGAGGATCAGACATTTTTTTTCTTCTTTTTTTTTCCCATGACTTAAAACAAAAAATGGTGATTACAAGGCAATAACTTCAGGTTTGCAAGCGTGCTTTTTGCTCACTACATGTTTCTCATTTGGAGAGGTGGCCTCTTACTTTGACTGCCTTTAATGCAAGGCCCTTAGCGTTGTACTGTCCAATAACAATTGCAAAAAGCTTCCACTAAAGAAACCAAAACCCAATTATCCACTCCATGAATCAACAGCAAAAATAATGCAGAAATCCTTTAATCAACAGATCTCCAGACAGAAAAGGTTTCCTAGACAACCTTACAATGATGTTGGTAGTTATAGTGGCAACATTCCTAAAGATCATCTTGGAATAATCAAATGTCGGCAAGACAGCAAGAACATCACCTAACATAATTTCCCTAAATCCCTTCTTAGCTATAAGTCTTGTGCAGATGATTTCCAGACAAGCATATGTAACTGGACCCACCCTAAATTACACAGTGGACAAAGAGAACATTAAATATAAATAAATGATAATAAATATATTAGGGCTAAGCTATTGGATCTTGCAGACAAATAACAGAAAAACAAATCCACAAACAAGAAAACGGATTGACTTACGGTTAGTGGCTAGTTAACACCACTAAACTGCAGAGCATACGCAGTGCAAATAAGACCTCCTGGTGATGGGAGGAATATTATGCAATAAATGTTTACATCAGTGCAGCTCTGTGTACGTACATGTAGTTGTGTCAAACGCTCAGCCACTTTTTGTGCAGGCCACAAAAGTTTTCTTCTGCCCTGCGTTGATGAAACGTTGCAACTAAATCTGGAGTAAAGGTCTCTTGTAGCTGCACTTTTTTCCAGATAGCTGTATGAATACTTATGCTATGGTTACCGCTGTTAAAAGCCTGCTACTTACATGAGAGTTCCTTCAAAGTATTCACTTTCAAGTTCCAAAAACTAAGGATTTGGTGGGGCTTCTTTTCATTTAATTAGAAAAAAAATTCTATGCTCAGTTTTTTGGCAGTATTTATCCAGTGCTATTCATGTAGTGTTCTCCAATTCAGTGTCTTTTTTTAAAGTTTTGCTCTATGTTCCTTTTTTCAAGAAAAAAACATTCCCATATTGACAAGTGGCCTTTCAAAAACCAAGACAGATGCAGTTACACACTATTAATTGTTTATAAGCAGTTACTGTACAAATCAAGAAACATCTCCGTGGGCGTTAATCAGCGACCTGCCTCACCTGTGCTACATAACGAAAAAAAGACTGCCAATATCGAGTATGTTTTCTACCAATTTGTCTAATGCAGCCTGTTGTATATTTTTCTTCCCCCTTTTCACAAATTATGTTGTAGGTGAATCTGGCACACAGGCCAAGGTGGCCAGTTGTGCAGTCGGTTTTGGTTACCTAGTTTATAGGTTTTATTCTTAAATGCATATATCTTATTGTAGAGCCTGAATTATTACAAAACAGCTTTGTAAATATGGCATAGGGCAACTCTTGATTTTATGTAGAGTATATGGCTACTATCCAGAGTTTAGCTGGTGACAACACTAGGTACAGAGCTGTAACGACTGCTGGTTTTGGACCCTACCATGTCCCCAGTCCCACTAACCACCTGACATGGGATTTCAAGTTTGGCTATGCATTGCCCACTGCTCTCATAAACCAGAAATTTAACAAAGCTCTCATATAAAACAGCAAACTCCCATGTTGCCCATATTTACTTCCATGCAAGACCATTCAATAGAAAATATGCTGTCCGATATGCTGTCCAGAGGTATTCTGTCTGTGTTTGTTTGGCACTTATATACAGAGTCAAAACAACAAGCTGGAGAACATCTCAAGCATTCCCATCTGCTCAGCTGTAAATGCTAGGCAGTATTTATGCATGTGAATTATTTTGGTCAATTTCAGCTAAGTCTTTTCATGAAAACCACCTGAAGTCACCCACTAAAGAAATGCGACAGGTGTTTTAAAAGTCTTTTTCTATGGGACACCCCAGTGTCTAACATCTCTGTTAACCAGTGGCAAATGACATTATACTGAATGGTTCGTTCATATTTCCTATTCTTTCACAGTGTATCAATATCTATCAGCAATGTGAACTGAGTGAAATGGAATAACTGTATCTAGATGACTTGCCCGTAGTGTTCTGATTGAAACGCTTAGGAAGTTTTCTCAAAGGAATTTCATCTTAGTCTTCATTTTCCTGGCATTTTGCCCATTGTACCATTGGGTACTGCAGAAAATTCAAACCAAAGCTAAAAGCTGGCATTGTGACTGTAAAGCTTTAGATTAAATGAAAGATGCTGTTAAGCTGTTTATAATACATAAATGGTGGTTTATCTCTTTGTAGAGGGCCATAGAGAATAAACCAGAATTCCCCTTTCATTGACGTCAGTGAATGCAGTTCACATCAGGGCTGGCTAAGCATGAAATTTCCTTGTGATAAAATTACATTGACAACAGCGAACATAAAATTCTGTTTTCCAAGAACAGCTAAAACAGATAAGAGTTAAATTAGGAAATCATAGATACTTTCCTTTTTATGTTATTTGTTGTCTTTATTAACAGCAACTAAAATGATAGAGGATAAGAGTAATCCAATGAAGGAAAAAATGTGTTCTAGTTTCCTATGACATCTGTAAAACTTATCAGCTGTTAAAGCTTTCTATTCACTGCAGAACCATCTTCTATCTATAGCCACACAAATATGAAGCAATTAGGAAGAAACAAAATAAATTGTAGAGTTTTGTGAAATACAGCTTTGTACTTTGCATTTACTATTCATCGAGCCATTTTAAAGCTTTTTTCTTTTTTAAAAATGAGCATATTTTCAATCACTGATTTATAAATAATACATAAGGCATTTTTTTGATTCACATGTTTCCTAATCAAATAGATGTCATACAAACAGGAAGTATTCTATGTTTTTATTTTCTACACTAATTTCCTCTTTCTGGTTTGCTTTTAAAATTTTGGTGCTTCTTAAAAACTCTAATCTGAAGAAAATTTGAAAAGACTGGAACTTCAGCAAGAGAACAAATGGGAATGAATGAAACAAAGGTCAATAAAGTAGTGAATGAATGAGACAGAAGATATATTGAGTATTTTTATTATCTCTGCCTCATAGCACAAGAAAAAGGGGACATTCAGGGACACTGAAAGGCAGCAAAATCAAAATTGAGAGAGGGAAATATTTTTCTAAACTATGCATGCAAGATGGCGCTGAGCCCAAGACTATAGCAAAATTTAAAGTGAGACTCTATTTTATATGGATGATCAAATTATCCATGGTTACAACAGTAAATGTGTTTTTTAAAAAAAAAATTCTGTAAAAGATACAAAATTGAACACAATGATTTCAAAAAAGCTCTGTATTGTAGACAAATTACTTTCACTTTCCTCGGAGGCATCTAGGACTGCTGTCAGGCAAAAAGTTACACTAGATGAACTACAAGGCTTCCTCAAAACATTCTTGCAAATGTTTCTACAAAACAGGAAATCGATTTCCCTAATGTTCTGTTCAACAGCAATTATCTTGGTTGTAGCTACAAATTGGAAACTCCATGTAAGACATCATATGGCATCTTTTTGTGAATGTAGATTAACACACAAAAAGATTTTATTCCATTACTGCTCTTAAGTGCTGAATAAGATTCACTCTTACATCTATGCTTTATTTTATGGAAAAACACCCCGCATCTCACTCTTGCTCACTGACAAGGAAGACTTCACAATTCTCACCTTAAAGCACAAATTTCCATCATTCATTCTAAAAGGTCAAGTGGAAAGGGAAGTTCATGTACTCCAAGCTGTTGAAGGATACCAGGATAAAAAATGTTCTGACCAAACTAAGCCTAGAACACCTGTAGCCTGTGTAACAGTCTCCTAGGCTAATTCTTCTAGGTTGGGGACAGAAATCAGCTCAGGTATTTCTGATGATCCACTGAAGCAAAAGACTCACATAGAGTGATATGTTCTTTAAGCAGTGTGGCATTGACTTCTCTGGTCACAGAAGTCAGGACTGGGTCTTATGACCAACAGATTCATGATCTTATAAACTTTGTGACCTACTTGTTCTATTGTGTTTTTTTCTAAATCTACAATCCCCAGGATTTGGTATAACCTTTTTTTTTTTTCTTTTTTTTTCTAAACCTCATAATAATTTTTGTACATAGGCAAATAAAATCTAGTAAAATAATTCCATTTGTCAAATGTTTTCCATTCAAACCTTTCACTGAATTAATTGCCTTGCATATTCTTTAGAAGATAACATTAACGCTGACACAGCCCCTTCAGTTGCATCTCTAAAACTCAATGCACTCCTCTTCTAAAAGGGTTTTCTGGTTTTGTGTCAAGGTAAGTCAGTAACTACTTAGTGCACTCCACTTCTATAAGGGCTTGATGCTTTCATGTCAAGGGAATTCTGGAGGCAAACAACAATCAGCCAAAAAAGTTAACATTATTCACGGCACTGAAAATATTATTAGTATTTTTAGGAGAAAAATATGAAAAATCACAGACCTATTGAGTCTTTTAGCCTTTATTTTCATTAAGCAATTATTTGAAATAATTAGGGGTTAGAGTTTTTCTCGTTTACTGATCATCGCCTTTTGTTTATGTAGTTTAGACAAAACTACTAATAATGCCCAAATCAAATCACTTGTGATGTGCAAGCCTAGTAAAGGCAGATCTCAGGTGCATACCTCTGCTTCTGCAATATCCCACAGGAGGCATACCAGAGTGCAGCTGTAGCTGGTAGGTATCTACTTCAATATAAGGGCAAAATCAATGGATTAGAAAAAAAGCTGTGTTATCCTTTCAAGCACAAAAAGCACAGACTTATTGAGCAATTAAAAAGCTGAAGAAATGAGGTGTCTTGGCAGACTTAACTTGAACAAATGAATTTACATTTGGGATTACACAACCACTCTGTATACTTTTATGGAAACATACTAGTTAACATAACAGCTGCCACATCACATGGGATTTATGTTGTCAAGAGATCCTTCTAAAAGTAACTCAAATTAGCAATATGCCCAAAAACATTTGGTATATAAACTGACTCATTTTCTCAGTTTTTTTAAAATCTATTTTGTAACAGTTATGCTCTGATTTCCTTTGACTTAAAATTAATTGTTCTGAAAAAGATGAAGAAGGTTAAAAGGCTTGGCTTTGGGATCAGAGCCAAAGGACACTGATGAATATATGAGATGATGGGAAACAGAACAAACTGCTACAAAACCAGCTGGAAATAAGATACAGGAGGCTAGTGAGAAGAAAGTAATTTGAACTGGAGCGAAGAAAGATATGTGGATGCTTTGGAAGAGGCTCCACTTCACAACGTTGTTGATCACTATAAGGAAGTGATTTGATGACATATTTTTCGTTTCATGTATGTGTAATTTTTAGTGAGATTACCCTTGGCTGAAGAAACTGAAGAGTTCTAAGACACTTCATCACTACACATTCCTGGCCATGTCAAGATTTCTTAGGAGCAGGCACATTTCCATTGCCTTCCATGTCTTAAATTTTGACAGATTTCATGAAAGAAGAAGAAATTAAAGACTGATGGAAAATTCTTTAGTAATACAATAAATTCTGTCCCTATAACTAGTCAAAAATCTAATGAAAGACCCCAAAGGTTGCCATGTGTGTCAAACCATACCCAATGATATTGGCATTGCTTAGGACAATTGAACTAGAATTGGGAATGAGACATATTTTTTGGCAAATTATTTGTTTGCCTAAAAATTAATCTTCAGAACAGTCAAAACTGTTTATGAATTCTAGAGTTTATGACTCCTTCTAGATTGAAGGACTAGTTTTACATGAGACAATACTGACAAAACATTTCAGAAATGTTGAAACAGTTGTTTACAACATGTTCACAATAAAATACTGTGAATTTTCTGACAATTTCTGAACAGGTTTAATGGCTAAAAGAAAGATTTGGCTTTGCAGTCATTGATTTTCTTCTCTGCTTTGTCTCCCCTTCCTTTATGACTGCAGTACTGTAGTGACCTAAACAATAACCAGATTCAAATGTCTCATCTGCCTCTGGGAATCTGAAAATACAATGTCTGCTGCTTTCTCACAATGAAGCCTCCTCCAATAGGGCGTATGTGTTTTTAAGGAAGGTTATTCTCCATATTATTTGTTGATACTATTCCATCTTGAACGATCTACCTGAACAGTGACTGACTCCTGCAGTGAATGCATGTAAGCCAGGAATTGTGTTCAAAACCACAGCTAGAATTTAAATTTCAGACTTACACATCTTGGGCAAGAGTATTGGGCAATACTTCTGCGGTTGCCTTTTTTCAGTAGTGCTCAGGAAGTTAATTTATGGTTTTATGTATCTGTTAGGAAAACATATTTTGGATTGTCTCATTCCAGTCTGGCCACCAAATCAAAATCTCAAGTCTTACCAAAAGTTTCACCAAAGTTATGAAATGGTGACAAGACAGAGGCAACACCTCCGCTACAGATTTCTTTGCAACAGGTAGAGCATTGTGCCAGTAGACAGTAACTTAACTCCACAAAACCTTGAGTCCTGGAATAAGAAATAACCACTATATAGGAATGAATTGTACAAGATAAGGAAACACTAAGAAAACTGATTATATATGATCTCAAAGCACATGTATTTATGTGTCACAGTCATCTGTGTTACCTCGTATTTATTTTAAATACAAAAAGCATTTCTCACTTCCTGGCTTTTGTAGCTTTGGGCCTCAGCTTCTTTTGGTATATATATATTTGTATTTATATCATATCGTGTAGGACCATAGATATTTTATTTAATTTTTTTACAGTTGTTTTAGAATATCAGCACACAAGCCTCACTGGTTATAGTTTTGACAATTACCATTTTTTTTTATTTATATCTTCTCTGACTAATAATGTCTTTCCGGTCTGACCTAAGTACATTTTGCTATACAATCATGGAATTTCATTTACTCCAGAGAATCCTGATGACTCATTAACAAGGATATATCCTTAGGTCTCATTAATGTAGTTCTTACTATAATTTGCAGACGATTAGATAAGTGTCTTTTTACTTCTCCATCTTCCTTTACAGCACATGTAGTCTCACAGTGTGCCTGGAATGATTATAGCAGATAGATATTTTAAATCATTTTTCCTTTCTTTGGACTCAGTCTTTTTTATGTGCATCTATTCTCCCTTTCATTTAAGTTTTTTTTTTTTTTTTCTTTTTAATTGTACATGACTGGTTTTAAAGTGGGTAATCATTTCTCACTGTGGTGCCTCTAACTACTTTAGAAGGCTTTCTCTAATTCCTTTAATACTCAGAGAATCACAAACGCTGCAGGATCCACTAAGGTTTTAACAGTACAGTGAGTCTACTTATAGGAATAGCTCAGAAACAATGCATTTTCTGTGCACCAAATATAAATATGCATACCACTCCACTATCCCTGATTTTGAGAGCTGTTTCTGATTACTGATTGAAAATTCCTTCTGTTCTTCATTAAAGACTGAGATTCTTTTAAAATGCTTATTTACGGTGGCAGTCCTAAGGGGCAGGCTATGTATTTAACTGCCTACAGCTTCAAATCTCTTTCAACATGAGGCCAACTCTGTGTTAGGTAACTTGTTGGGTGAGTGGTGCCACATTCCTGCTCTGCCTATGGGATAAAGTAGCCGCAGTACAACATGGCTCATTTGTTCCTAGACTATCATTAGCATTAATGAGCTTTGCATGTATACATCAAGGAGAGGAAAAGAAAATCATTGCTTCTTATGCTTAATGTTATGTTTTCAGGGGTCCTCTATGGCTTAAATTCATTCTTTTTGAGCCAAATCCTGCGTGCCTGTGAAAAGCTTGAGTAAACAGGCCATGTGCAGGGGATATGTGATGGACTCAGAGATGGAAAACACTCCTCCCCCCCAGACTCAAATGTGTCACTGCGACTTATGTGATACAGCAGCAGTTCCCTCCTGGGGAGGGGGTATCTAATAATTTTTTCCTTGACCCTGTCCCTTTGTCAAACTCAGCCCTTTCTTGCAACCCCTATAAATCTGCTGTGAAGACATATGCCATCAAAGAGGGTGAATGAGCAGCAGGGATCCCCCTTTATGACCTTTCCTTTACATGACACCTCCCTCCCCAACTAGCTGAACCATTGTATTTAGAACCCTCTGCCCTCACAGGGAAGGGTATGATTGTTTCAGAAGGAAAAAGCAAAAACCAATGCATAAATAAGAGGGATTGACTCGGAGGCTATCTAATAAACTGTTAGGTGAAAATATATAACACCAGGGTGCGATACCTACAGTAGTGAGATTTTTTTCATAGCATGACTTGCAAAGAACAGTTAGGAATAGAGCCCACATACTGAATTCTGTCCTGCTGAGAATAAACTCACCTTCTACCATCTTGACCACACCACTTTACCTTTCATCTGTTCCTTTTGTCCTCACTGAAAATCAGAATAAAAACGCTTTCTACTATCATTAGCAGAGGATGTCAGAGCACTGGAAGTGCTAATAAAGAGAAAGCTCAACTTTTGACTTCCAAATACTGACTAGGTCTCTGTCCAAAGGGTCATTCAAACCCTGCTCAGACTCGAAACATGTATTCTGCCATGCAACAGGCAAGTACAGTATGACCACTTCTGTATCCATATCAAGCCTCCTTTTTGCAAGCGCAGTAATCTCAACTGCTCCTATTTCTTTGGAAACATGGAGGGAGAACTTTCTCCTCCTGTAGTTCTGCAACTGTAGCACAGCAATACAGGCTGGAGTGCCTTTTTTCCTGTGAACCTGTAGTGGAAGAGTCATCTTTTGCCAATTAAACATGAGACAAACAAAGAAAAAATATTATCAGCCATAATAAGAATTACGTGAGGTTGAAAATATCTTGCAACTTAAAGCAAGATACTTGTAATAAGCAAAGAGACAGGTATCTGACTGAACTTTTTGAGGACCCGCATGTAGAAATAGATGGGACGGAGCAGAGGGAAGAAATTCATTAGCTGACAGGCACTCCTCAACTGATAGAGGACAGAATCACAGACAAATTCAAAATCTCCACAGTGTCTGGGTGCCCTCAACACGCCTATTTTTAGTAGAGTTTTGTCCTCTAGATACCTGGAAGTTCTAGCAATGAAATGGAGAAAGGTTGAATCTGTGAATGCTTCAGGACAGGTTTTTTGGATGAAAAAAAAATATATTATATTCCATCCCACATGTAGTTTAGGTCCTAGAAATGTTTCCTGTTCTCAGTGTAGTTTTTATCATAGTCCACTTTCGGTAAAACTGAGACTGGTGATGTGTGCAGTATCTATGAAAGAACTGGGTATGGGCTAGCCCGAATATGGCTGCCTGACGTACTGCCTGTGACTAGCTGGTGCAAGCAAGCTGAGCAGCGCATTAACACGTCAGGTGAATAGGTAGTCCTTCATGCTCTGAGCCAGCACTCTGGCCGTGCCTCTAACAATGTTAGCAGGCTTGCAGTAAGTAGTCACTCAGCAAGATGGGTCCCGTTTTGCAGATAATTTTGGGATTGTCACTACAGGACATACCTGTTCACTTTGCAGCTATTCAGAAATGGTGTATGAGGAACCAAGTTTCAAATTTTTGTTCAGTCTCATTTAGATTAAGCACTTGCACACACATATCTGATGGGTCTAGTAAGAGCCCTGTCCGTCCAGTAGCAGAATGGATTGCTTTCAATCTCTTCCACTGGAGAAATTCAGCTTCTATCAATAATTAATCATGTACTGCATCAAGGACTTTGGCAAATGTCTCCTACATCTTTGGCCTAACAATCAAGCTACAGACTTGGTCGGAGCCTCTGCCATTTTCAAGTTCCTTCTGCAGGACATTTTCCAGTTTGTAGAAATAATTTACTGAGGCAAACAAAAACTAGCTGTACAGCCCGAGACATTAGGGCACTCAAAAGGGTTAATGGAAGAGCTGTGTTCAAGCTGTACTCTAAGTCTTACAGTATAAAAATTAAGCCCAGATTCCCCAAGCCCTGTGTGAATACCTGCCCGTGGACCACTGGCTTTCTAGCTTTGAGCAGAAATTCAACCAGAGACCCAGAAAACATTTCAGAACACAATGACAGTTGGTCAGGCACCTTTCTGCAAAAGCGACAACTTTGACAAGTCAGCATATTCTCTGGGAAAAAAAAGCATGTTGACAAAAAATTCTTGATCGCCCTAATTGGAAACTCTGGCCTGGGCTGTGAATCTCTCCTCTGGTATGCAATTATAATGGGTAGCACTCAACACAAAATCTAAACCAAAACTGAAAACACTCTGCGTCTTCTCAAGTTCTGCTGCTTGAATTAAATTATTAGAGCCTGCTGTAAAACAATAATGATTTCTACTGTCAGAAACAATGTTTCAAACAGATGTGAACCACACAAAGCATATGTGAAAAACGTGTGATCCACACACTAAGGTCACAGGAGCCATTTAGACGCCACATGTGAAATATGTGAAACACATGTGGAGGCATGATGCAAATTCACATTTAGTTTGTCCTTTGGCAAGTATCAAGATCACAGGCTAAAAGAACTAAATCTCTCTGAGGCAAACTTTGTGCCTGTGAAACTTTCAATCTTTATAAAAGATTAACTTTTTTAAAAAAATTCCCGCAGGGCAGACTTCTTAACCCCTCAAATTATCCATTGCTAATGCTGCCTGATACGTCCTTAGTGATGGAAAATTCTTGTTACCCTCTTTCTTAATACCTACCAAAGCGAAAGGTTAACAGCTCTCTGCCGTCTGCTGTTACACAGCTAATCCTCGGGTGGTAATGCCGTTCTCACCCAGTGGGCTTGCCCTGCTTTATCTGAGCGTGTGATGGCGTAACTCAGGGCACCAGTCAGGAGAAAAATCCCTCTGAAGGGAGCCTGCGGTGTTACAAGTTCCTCACAGATTGTGTTTAGTTAATGGTGATGCTAATGCTGAGGATTTGGCTCTGGGTGCCACTCATCTTACCTAAATTCAGTCTTGAAAGTATTAGTTCTAAGCCAGCTGTCTACACGACGCCCTGCTGTCAATGAAGATAGAGGCCCTTCCAAACTCTGCTTACAATAGGATGCAATGAACTGCTTCAGGAGGTGCTTTGTTGACTATGTAAGGGGGCTAAACAGCTAATTGAGAACAAAAGCTTAATGTCTTGGTGGCCAAAGTAAGATGGCAAAAGCCACTGGATGTACATGGGGACCCCCAGCCCATAAGCCGATACCGCCTGTCCCCTCCATAGAAGTGCGAAGATAGCCAGGCTTTGTTTCAAAGAGGAGACCTCAGCAATGGACAAATATCCCTGTTGCACAGGATCTACTTGCAACATCTTCAAAAGGAGTTTCTGATGCACCCCGTGCTTGCCAGTAGTCTCGGAGCAATCAGGCCCCAGGGAGAGAGAGCCCTGTGTGGAGTAATGTATGGCTTTTCATACTCATTTTCTGTCGTCTCTGTCCCTAGAAATCCTGTGCTGTGGGAAACTGAAAGGTCTCCACCCTCCTCGTCTTCTCAGCCACTTTTTCATCGCCTCGCTGCACCACATGTGAGCTTGATACAGTCAGAATTCATGGAGCTGAGAAAAGTAGGCTCTGTCTTGGAACTCCTCTTTATGCAATGACCCCAGTGGAATGATTCATGAGAATAAAGGTTTTTACATGGGAGAAAATGATACAGATTCTGGACCATTTCTTTCATTGCCACTTTTTTAAATGAATCAAAAAGGTAACAGAAAATTGCTAAGGGGATAATGTATCTCTTCCTGTTCTAACTGAAGACAATGGCAAATTCCCCTTTGATTTTAAAACAAGAAAGATAAAACATTCAATGGAAAAATGCAATATGTTAACAAAGAATTTAAATTTAAGGATAACATTGATTTCATATAGACTCACATGCACCCACTGCTATCTGTCTCTCAGTTGCACATCTTATAATTCTATACTTTAGGAAAAAATTGTTTATGAAATATTCATGGCAAAACAAATAACGTCCATAAAAAATCAATTATGAAGTCAATTTGATTTTTATAATTATTAATACACATATCTGAGGTGCAGAGAGAAAAAAATAACTAAGCCCTCAGCAGACCATTATAAGCTAGATAAGGATTTACAATACAAGATACAGCACCCATAATGCTTGAAGGATGATGTCATGTCTTAATTATGTTAGCATTTAGTGGATATACATCAGCTCCACATCTTCAGATATTCAAAATTTACTGTGCCCTTTCTTTGACCCTGACTTTTTTTTTTAAGACAGCTGAAGTAGGGAGAACATATTCAAAGCAGATTTTCTTCCAACGTTCACGAAGAGACTTCAGACAACAGGGGTTCAAGTGAGCTCTAGTTTTAGCTATTTTTCCATCTCTGCTGCTTGCTACAAGTTTAGAATCACAAGGGGCCTGTGATTCTCAGCTCCCCTCAAGGGTCTGGTGCCACACCATCAAAAGCCACATTGTCATTGTTTTCTGTGGGTCCTGAGGGTGCTCAAAACATCAAAAATTGGAGGACTGAAAGATGAATCTTTTTTTGGTCCCAGATCGATGGCAACCTGGTGTGACTCCACAGGACCATTAGCAGGTTAAACAATGTAGCACGTACAGATTTGCAGGTTTGTTCTTTTCCAGAACGAAGCTTGTTCCTTCATTCCTGCATTATGCTGCAAATGTACATAAGCACTTCACAGTATGTCGCCATTAAAAAATCAGTCTTTTCCTTGTAAAGAAAGAATTCACATATTTAGTCACTTTTGCCAGGCATAAAAAAGGTGTATTTTTTTAAGATCACATGGTATTAAAAACTTTTTTTTCTGTTGTTGAACCGAATTATTAGGGAAACAAGCATAGGAATGATCCTTGCAACAATCATCAATATTTACTCTTAACTTTTATTTTGTAAGAGCTTGGCTAAAAGCCCATAGAATTAGTCAGCTCTTGTGTTCAAGGAGATTAATGAAGTTTGGACAAGGGGCAAATGTGTCTGAACGTCTTCCAGCAATTATATTTTTAGGTTTTTGTTTAATAGAGATAGCTCTTCTTTCCAAAAAGGCTACAAAATGACATATATAAAATGAAACTACAGTAATCCATTGTTCTAAAACTGCTTTTACCAAAGCACTATCAAGACTTGTCTATTGGACACATTCTCTGCCTTTGGATACAATGGCAGTGAACATACATACCCAGATTCACACCCAATGTAGCTGCAGAAACTGTACCTTTTGATTCCAGTGAGTTTTAGCATCCCCTCCCTCCGGATTAGCCCCAAAAGAGTCTCCCCACAGCAAATCTCCACTGCTTTCTATTGCAAGGATTTGCACCCACCTTCCACAGAAGAGAAAGAAAATCCGGTGGTGGGGGGTGGGGGGAGGTTCTGCCTTCTAATGTCACATATGCCACAAGACGGTGGAAGGTTGAAGGCTGTTTTCTTGGCAGACACTCTGGCTCTCAGCATGTCCCCCCACTCCATCCACTTCCCATTAAGTTTTGCTGGGCAACAGCATATGCTTTGGATCCATGTCACCCATTCCATTAGTCAATAGAGCTGCATAGACGTGGAAAAGGAAAATATGCATATAAAACAAACTGGGGTGAAGAAGGGGAGGAAAAAAATAAATCTATTTTGCGATTCTTTCTCCCTGCTCTAGAGACCCACCTCTGAGCTTGGATCTGAGAGGCGAGAGTGCAAACAAATGTGCTTCCATTTTCTTTTTTTCTTATTTTTTAACCACACTGTGTTCCAAATGCAATTTTAATAAGAGTACTCTCTGTATATTTCCAAATAGGTTTGTTTTGTATCCATAGAGAAGGGGGGGGTGGGGACGGGACCTGAAAAAAACCTCCAAAGTGATTAACTCTGTGATAATGAAGTCCAGTTTTCTATGAAGCACACGTCACGGAGTGAATTGCTGCTTGCTTTGATTTGTGCTTGAAATGTGAGACATACTGATTCCCAGATGGCTGTTTCATTGTGCAGAAAAGCAGAGAAACACATACATTTCAGTTAACTTGCATATCTTTTCATTTATTCATGTAATTGTGATATATATTCCATATTCCAGAATGGACCAGATGGTGAAGGGAAGGCTTACAGTGCAGCCACATTCCCATTCAATAACCTTGGCCGTCTGCGGCAAACTCTTCACTGTGCCAGGTGTCAACATTTGGCCGCTAAAATTTTACTCTCTGGAACACACTGGGTGAAAGAATTCACAATCTCACATATTCCCTTCTTGATATGCATAGTAAATGCCCTGTCATGCTAATAAGAGTTGCAGGTACACATCAAGGGTGAAATGTGCACCCCTAATATAAGCCACATCTGATGTTACCATGATAAGATTTCACCATGACATGTTAAAAAGCATTTCTAATAAATAAAGCTTTGCGTAGGGAAAACTGCAAGTTACATTTTCAGCAAAGTTCATGGGAATTCAGCCTGCACTCCTGTCTAACAATAACGTGAGTGGTGTGTGTAATTCCACCCACAGAGCCGGATTAACTAAAAGGATTTATTTTCAAGCAGTGAAACTGCTAAATTCTGGTACCAGCAGCGGGACTGTCTGCCAGTATCCTGTAAGCCTTTATTTCCCTAAGGCCCATACCATATGACATGTTTGGATGATGTTTAAACCTTCCCCTTGTGTATGTTCATCTTGTGTATTTTTATTGTTCTTTTAATTATCTGCACATATATATTAATTCCAGAAAGTACAAACAGGCTCCACTGTCATTTCTCCACCACACTTTATATTATAACATCACTCATGAATGCTAGTTACAAGTTTCCAGGCAGACATGCGGTTGATCTAAATTTGTGGGACAACAACATTCAGCTATCTGCTTTCAATTTGTGTGCATGTTTCTCCCTGTTATTTTCTTTTTATGGTAGTATTAATTGTTACCAGAAGTCTGTATGAAAAGACTGAGGAACCAAACGCTGGAATGCAGCGGATCAGAAATGGTTGTTTCGCTTGCTGTTAAGTGAAATGTGTTCAGTTAGTTTATTAGCTAACTTGAGCATTCCCATGAACAACTAGAGATTTCAGTTTTGGACACGGAAGAAAAGTCAAGAATCTTGACCGACTGGCAAATTCAGTTGCCCGATGCCCATGTATTCACTTAATTGCTTGGAGCTACATATAAATGTATAATTTCCAGAAGTACAGCCTCTGGAGAACTGTATTTTTTTTTAATCACTGTGCCCAGATTACTAAGGACTAAACACTGTATTAACAGAAAGAATGAGTGGCTTTATCCACTTGGATGGATATCAAAATGGAACTGTTCCATAAATGGCCTGATCCAGTACCCGCTGAAGTCAGTACGAGTCTTTCCGTTGACTTCAACGGGCACTGCTTTAGGCACTAATTGCTGTATTACAATACCAAAGGGATGAGTAATTCCAAGTGCTCATTAGCCAGCACTGCCCAACTGTCTCCGCTGAATCAATGGAGAGAGTCAGGTCTACATCCAGGTGCCTGAGAGGCAACACTTCTTCATATGTGTTAACCTATGAATGATCTACTTAAAAATAATCCTGTGATTAAGCAGCAGTGCAGGTTAACGCACAAGTGTGGATAGCAGAAGGAAAAGTTTATTCCAAAATCTCTGCTTCCCTGGTGCCCCTGCCCCTCATTTTGTACAGGTTCCAGAAAAGTGAAGGGTATCTCAGGATTTAATTTCAAATAATTAAGGTGCAGGTTATACGAGGTATAGATTATACAGTCTGAAATTCTCACTGCCCTCTTAAACACATGCCTAAATCTCCCTGAAGGAATCCTGATGAAGGCCCAGGGCTGAGAGCGCCAAGGACAGGTTGTGGTCAGTGTATCAAGAAGCAGCAGCCTTGAAATTTGAGTCTTTCACTGGGGACCTTTGGGCAAAACCCGATCAGGTGCAGATAGCCCAAAGCTAGGACTTCCTACAGTGGCCTTTTTCATGCTTCATCCTTTTGCCTCTTTGGAAAATGCACCTATCCCTTGCCTAGTTTAAGGTGTATTAATTGGACAGGGCTTACAACAGGATCTCAGCATCAAGATTTATCTTTGCAGCATGCCATAAGATAGCTGCTGTACTAAGACTTGTCTCCTAGGGAAGGAAATACAATGTGAGACTGAGAAGTCACCTAATGTTACATAGCTCAATATAGGTAGGAGTCTATGTTGCCTGTATAGTTACTGCAGAAGGCTGTAGGTCTTAAATCCTACCTCTCTCCATTGACTGTAAGGGGCAGCCAAGGTATGAATCATAGAATGTGTTGGGTTGGAAGGGACCTTTAAAGGTCATCTAGTCCAAGCCCCCTGCAGTAAGCAGGAACATCTTCAACTAGATCAGGTTGCTCAGAGCCTCATCAAGCCTGGCCTTGAATGTCTCCAGGGATGGGGCCTCCACCACCTCTCTGGGCAACCTGTTCCAGTGTCTCACCACCCTCATTGTAAAGAACTTCTTCCCAATGTCTAACCTAAACCCACCCTGCTCTAGTCTAAAACCATTGCCCCTCATCCTATCGCTACCTGCCCTTGCAAACAGCCCCTCTCCGTCTTCAAGAGCAAAAGCACCTTCAGAACAAGAACACTTCACTGTTTGTCAGGGGTTTTTTTAATACATTTCTGTCTGTACTGCCTGGGAGAGGACAATGACTGCCTTGCATTGCAAATGCAAGTATCCAACAAGCATTACTTCAGTGCAGGGTGCATGTTTGTGCTTTACCACTGTACATAATGAAAGAGGGATGCAAATTTTGCCAGTGCGCCCTCCTGTTCTGATTCAGAGTGAATGGGGATGCTAGCATGCCAGGGAACCAATTAATGAACTCAGCTTAAGCAGCTTCAAAAGAACCTTTAAAAGGAAGACAGAATTTACCCTTTTTGTAAGTAAGACAGTTGTAAAGTCAGTGCCACAGATAAAGAAGAGATAGAAAGGATCATTCCCGATGGACACAAATTCAAAAGCGCTTCTGTTTTACTTACAATAGGGTTCATTTAGCGAGGCTTTATTCTGAGTATATTGCAAAGCCACATTGCTACATATCCTCTCATCATACCTATGCAGAGAGTCTAAATGCCGCAAATATATGCATCCAGGACAGAGCTCAATCACTTTCTCTCTTAAATGACTGACAGCCTGATTGCATACAGGCAGCAGTCAGATAAAGCTCTGGTAAGGGGCCATATGTTGCTAGGAGACAGGGCCTAATGGCATGGGGAGGTGTATGTAGGGGAGGTGATGGAGCCGGGGATCAGGGCAGGGAATATAAAAAGAGGAAGCCCATTTTGTTTTTATCTCTGTAACATAACCAGTGCATAAAGGCCTCCTTTCTTTCACATTCATACAGCAGAAAGCTCCGTCTTCTCTGTAAGTGTTGCTGTTCACCACGTCCATACAGTCGAGGGAAAACTCGTGGCACCAAAAGTTCACGGTCTACGTGTAAGTAAGCAAGTAAATGCAGACTAAGGGAAAAAAAAAAAAAAAAAATCGCTTTTTTGATTTCTTGTTGTAGGGTTTTTTTTAATATACATTGAGTAACTGTTGGTAGAAATTGAGTTTTATGTTCAACTTAACTTGAAACAAGTAGATGCCTTTCAAAGGAGCTGAAGGTGGTAGTCTTATGCATAAAAAGGGAAGACGGCTGCTGCTGTAAACACTCATATTAGTGCTCTGGTTGACAGATGGACCAGCTGACTGAAAAAAAAGGAAAAAAAGAAAAAAGGAACTGTGATGGATGCAGTGGTTAATTATCAGCGAGTCAAAAGACTCTCATGATTGAGGTGAAAGTGTATTTGTGAGATGCAGATGTACAGTGATTGTTGTTTAATTATTGCTATTACCATTTTAGAGAAGGGCAACAAAGTCCTGTGTAGGAAGTAACACAAAACAAAGATAGACATAATATAGAAAAACAAAGGTGAAATGGAGCATTCCGAGAATGAAATATATACTGTAGATTTCTTTTTCTTTTTGAGATGGAGATGGAGAAGAAGGAAATAGTCATCTCTTCTGGATATATCTTAAAAAGGAGCTTCGCTTTTTGTTTCATTTCTGTTGGAAATGTGTAGATGAGAACCCTTTAAAAAAAGAAATGTCCACTGTTCACTGCACTTAAAATTTAGCACTCCATTTGTGGCATTATTTATTCAAAACAGAAAAATTCAGCTAAAATAATAAACTGCAATGTAGAAAAACATACTAAAAAAACCCAGCACATACATGTATTTTTGAACAGTGAACTGGCTTTGTGGATCACTTTAGATAAGGATGATGCAGTGTTTCTTTAAAAATATAGATAGCAAAACTTAGGAGAGCAAGAAAACTGTATCCATCTAGATAATAAAACCAGGATCATATTACATGCCATGTGGAAGATAACTGTCTGCTTTCCAACCTAAGCCTCTGAGAGGAAAAAGACCTTTTATTTTGTAAAAGTATGTTTGATAGAAGTATTGTAAAGCAAACATCAACAGAGGATCTTGTGGCTTGAAAAAGGAGAATCATGAATATTAATTCAGGAAATCAACACAAGAGATGTACAGAGCACACTGTTTATTAAAAAAAAAAAAAGAAAAGGTGATAAGCCACTGAAGTGCCAGAAAGAGACAGAGCAAAGGCAACAATAATGACATGATTCAGGTATGTAAATGAAAACACTGCTGTGAAGAAAAAGTAAAGAGAAGCTGTTAAAACTAGCCTCTTTTAGTACTTTCTACTAGTACTGTGCCTTTTGCAATGTGCCACTTTAGAAAAGCTGAGATCATAGCAGATCTCTGAATGTAGATCAGGTTTTATCAAAGCCTTTTGCTTTGTCTGTATGTTGAACAGAGAGTTGTATTTTAACAAATGCAGAAATAATGAGGGTTTCAGATTTCCAACGTAAGCACAAAAAGATACACTCCACTCTAATATTTCAAAGCATTCAAGCTCACGACTGATACAGCACTGAGGATACTCAAAATTCCAACATGTAGTCGTTAAGATTTCTGAAAGTAAGAAATCTCAGTCACATATCTTTCCTCTTTCCCACCCAAAGTAAAAGGGAAAAATTCTGCAAAAATTTAAAATTGCTCTGTACATATTATGCACACTTCCCTATATATTGTAGGTATGAATTGGCACTTTAAAACAATTTTTAAAAGACCATCAGTCTATTTTAAATGAAGTTAAGTTTTTATTGTAGTCACTTTTCTGCGTGACTATATACTATATCATTTTACTAGAGGCCAGTACACCTGTTCTAAAGCACACATTTGGATAAGTTTGTATTATGTTTCAATATAAAGCCTACCATTGTGTTAGCTCAAATAAGTTGATCCTTTGGTTTTTTTCTCTTTTTCTTCCTCTTCCTGTGGATGCCGAGTCACAAGTTAAAATAACCACTAAAGTTAAGCATGGACAAATTTAACCTCTTTAGTTTTCATCAAAGCCTCTTTGTCTGTTTTGGCAATATCACTTTTCTCCTTATATAACTTTAATAAGTGCAGGTGCTTTGACCATGTCTATTCTTGCATTTCTCCTCCAGATTCTGGAATCAAAATTTGTGCTCATCATACTGTCTCCTGTCATACCTTGACATCTTTAGCTTTCGGGTCTTGAAGATTGCTTCTCTCATGTTTCTCCTATTAACTATATTAGCTACTTCTATTAACTGTATTAACTACTATTAACTTATTGTTCTATATGTTCTATCCCCCTTCCTTACATTTGCGTAATAAGCAGTGGAGGACAAGTTGGTCCATCAGTTGGTCCGTCAAGAAAGACGTTTATATCCCCAAAATGAATGAGGACGTCTAGCTTGAGTTAAGTAATTTAGCATCAAGGGGATACCACAGAAAAATGCACATTTCAAATTTTCTTACATTTCCTTGGAATTTCTTTTCCTTCTTTCTGCCTTGCCTCTTCTGCTAACAGCCTTCAACTTCCAACAACCTTGTCTTTCACCAGGAGCGTTCAAATCGGTATGATTCCTGAAGTTACAGTTTATTTCCACTGAAAAGCTCTCCTCACAGTAATTTTCACTTAGGATATGTAAAAGATCTTTATATCTGCATAAAAGAGCTCTGTATCTCTATATATAGACAACTCTATGGCTGCATAAAAACGCGAACTCTACATCCACATAAAAATTAAATTGAATGCTCATGGTCACCTAGAACAGATCTGATTGGTCTGTTCTTTAAGCTGTTGTTATTGTTCTTTTTGATGTCATTTTGCAACTGTTATTAGAATAATAAGTGATGTGCTCTAATGAATGTAGAAATGAAGCACATTTTGCAAAACCACTGTCATGCTCCATAGTGATTTTTCATTATTATTTATTTTTCACTGTTCGGATAGTGAACACTACAGTAATTGTTCCATACCTGGTATTGAAAAACTTAAAAGTCTATTCTGGACAATTAGCATTACTACCTCTATTATCGAAGGTCAGTATTCCCTTACTGAGCTGCTTTGTACCTTCTGAGGATATCTGGGAGACATTTAAAGGCTAAAATCCAAAATAGCTGCCTGAGACGACCCAAACCAGGGAACTTATAATGGTAGACTGGCCAGGAAGCGTGAAACATAAACAATGAATTTCTTGCTGGCAGTACCTCAGGTATCTGCCTTTTAATAAGAAGCTTTGGGAGAAGATTCTGTTATGTCCCAGCAGCGGAATTCAGGATAGAAAAGACATTCAAAGGTCTTTGAAAGGTATTTTTCTTCTAGCTTTTTCTTGAGATTTGTACCATTGCGTTCTGTCTAGACTAAGTCTTACAATATTATTTTATCCGAGGGTCCATCACTCCATAAGCCATGGAGTGATGCAGCCATGAAGAAAGACACCTAGAAATTCAGGAAAAGCCATGTAAAGACCAGATTCTGTTTGTGAAAGTGAGCAGAAGAGATGTTTAAGATGCTAGTATATATTTCTAATCAAAACAAGGAAGCGTTCTTACTATTGTTTAAGTAATTGTGTCTTCTCATGTGGAATATGTGTTTGTAATAACCCATGTTAAGAAAAGATTAATTTAAATTGTAACAGCTACACATGGCAGGATTTGGACTGATTAGGGGAATAGGGATCCTATTTTATAAACTATGCTCACTTGGGGTTACAATCCTTTTTCCACAGTATTAAAAGAAACATCTATACTGACAAAATTTCTGTACAGCAGATTGGGCTTTGAGGAGTGTGACTTGTTAGAATGAAACCTACTAGTGGAAGGAAAATGTTAGTGTTAGAAGATACACATATAAAGTGCCTCCAAATGAAAGTAAACCATCAAAATGACTAGTATAACAAAGCACTGGTCTCACTTAGCAATGGGAACCCTTGCAATCTTAAATCCTGTGTTTTACATCATACCCAAAAGTTGTGGTAACATTTCAAAATGTTCTAATTTTGGCTTCCAAATAATGCCTTACCCTGGTAAATATTAAAAAAAAAAAAGAAAAAAAAGAAAATTAAAAAAAAAGAAAGGCATAAACCAGACATTTGCTAGCACTTTGCCCAGCCAAGATGTCATTCCTTTTCTTTGTCATTCTCTTATTTCTCCTTTTAATGATATCCAGGAAAAGTATGAGCTGTGGTTATGGAGTTTGATTAACCACTTAAAGCAGACAAAAGAAGTTTATTGGGGTAATATTTGCTTTTCCATGTGTTGAGTACTCTCTAACACAGACATCCAGTTGTCACTCATCATAAATCTACAAATGCACAACTACCATACTGCATGCACGCACTTAAAGTTACAGTTATAAATTAAATTTTTATTGGTGCATCTATTTTCCCACCGAGCAAAACAATTACACAGCAAATTGAGAACTGCCAGGATACCACTTGAGCATTAACTTGGTAGCTGCCTCCCCACTGTGCTGGCACTGGTTTTACTCTTCTTCCTACTCAATAGTCTTGCAGCAACAAAGTCAACAGCTGTGGCCAAAAGCAGTCAAGTTTGGCAGTTGCAGTACCCAGATGACAATCTCTGGTGTATCTCTTTCCAATAGCGGCAGCAGCGACGTCTGGATTTATTGACAGCTCAAGGGTTTCTCTCTTGGCTGGGTTCCCCCCTAGCAGCTGTGAAACTCTCTGTTGCTACCCTGAGGTTGGGCTGTGGTGGGGATAACAGGGTTCCCTCGTCCTGCTGTGATTATGAGATTCCTCACTGTGTACCTCTAATCAGTCTCTCTCCTCAATCACATTACACTGAGTCAAAAAAACCACTTCCATTTAATTGCCCATTTTTCTAGAACGGTCTGTTGTCTGCCCTTCAAACACACTGCCCACTTATGTACCATGTTGCTTCTACTCACAAGAGGATTTTCAGCTCCCCTAACAGACTGTTTCAGTGTGGGGTTTTTTTTGCTAGTTTCTAGCTGTAAATGCAATTTCTCTTTAGAAACACATGCATACACTATACCAAAGTAAAGATCTGTGCTCTCTCTTACACAGGTAACCATTACGACTGAGTAACCACGCAATAGTTCGGAGCTGGGTAGGGTTTTATCTTAAAGTTAATGGTTACTGATCCCTGGATTATTGGATACCAGTGACCTATAGGAGAAGACATGGAATAAGAGGGGATTGTAATGGCTTGCACCGCCTGAAAGGGAAAGGGGAACAGTATATGATGCAGCAGCAGTTCAGATTGAAGATAAGAGTAGCTTCTCACCATCAGCCCAGTATCTGTGACAGACATGCCTGAAACGGAGAGAGGTGTTGAGGGAAGCAAATAAGGCAGAAATGGAAAGAGGAGTTTGGAAGAAAAGTCAAGGCCAGGTTTTTGGTGCAGACCTCAGGAGAAATGGGGAGACTGACTTAGGAAGTGAAAAATATTAGGCTGGCCTTGCAGGACAGGACACTTTCAAGCTCTTTGGCTTTTTTTAAATAAAACACAAAAAGACCCCACACCTTAGTCTCTACCTTTTCAAAGTGTTGTGTGGGAATTTAGCCACACTCTTGTGGCTAAAACCCTGCTCAGAGCTTTAGAAATTTAAAGATAAAATGCTTCAGAGTATGTAAGCTCTGAGAACTTACAGGGCTCTCCTGTCCCTACAAATAACTACTTGGTAATAATTTGGTGAACCCAGCAATATAGTTGTGACCTCAAATGCTGTGTTAACCAAGGAACTCTCCTGCCCGTTTGCTGTAATTCTCTCACACGGGGTTCATGCTTCTTTTAGAAATGTCTGATCAGAACGTGAAACCCAGAGGCAGGAAAGCCAGACAAAACTCTCAGGCTTACTAAAGCTGGAAATCTAGACTTAGAATTCTACACAAAATATAAATTATTAGCACTACAGTGAATCATATATCATAACATAAATTAATAATATATTACTCAGTGAAATGCTAAGTGTGATTTTTAATACTATATGACAGATTTTCTAATTTATGAACTGTCTATTAAATTTAAAAGTCCTTCCATTTCTTTCTTCTCTATCATATATTAAAGTCTCCTTTTGTTTGAGTCTCCTAATCCTTCATTTATTAACAATATCACTCTTTCTCTTTTCTATTATTGCTTTTGGGTTCTTTCCTTTCCTTCTTTCCTTTATTTTCCTTTTACTTTTCAAGTCTCTTGAGATTCAATTTTCATGATAAAAATATGTAAGAATTAGACCCAAATGTTTTCTGTCTTTCTCCCTATGTATATAATATCTTACATGAATATATTAAATTCACATATGCCACTCTTAGAACGATCCATAAATAATATGAGATAATAATAGAGCAAATAATATCTATCACCTGTAGTAGGAAAAATATGGTAGCTTTTCTCTTTGGACTTCTTTCTTCTCTACTGGCTTTACTACCTAGTAATTAGTGTCATGTGGAATCCAGATCCAGATAATCCTCAGCAGAAGTGTTGTTGGCTGCCAGATACTTACTATACAAACATTTATATATGTATCTACGTTGATCAAAATTTCCTGTATCTCTGCTAAATTGAAACCCAGGTCAAAAAGTACAGGGCTAGCATTAAAAATAAAGTTACTTTCCTTGTAATTATATTCCTTTGTGGAAATGTAAATTCCCATAATCGAAACTGTACATAATTGCCAGTTAGTTGCCTTAAGCACACTGATTTGTGTTTATTATATTAAAGTCCCAGTCCCTTTATAGCATGGTTACCCTTGGGAAGGTCCATAAATAACATGATTTTTCAGAACTCTCGTTTTTCTGACTGGATGATACATAAAAATGGATGTTTTCTACCAGTCTTTGTGGCACTTTTTCTGTTTAGACCACAGTGTTTATCCACAGGATTTTGCACGTGAATTTAAACTGGAGAGGATTTGACCCAGGGTGCAGCTCTGCAACCTACACGTTATTTAGCAGCTCGCTGTAGTAGCAAGAGCTGTACGGGGGATTCTGCAGATCCTTTGGGTTACCTGACACTAGCAAAGCCATGTCTAGCAAACGGTCACCACTGAGCTGCTCTGCACATCCTTTCTGATCTAATACACCCAAACAGGATGGGAGGGGAGAGGGCTTTGTAATACAAGTGGCGTGAACGTTCACATCAAGGGGGTCATCTGAGCGGTATCCCTCGCTGGTAAAGATTTCTCCTAGTGCTCTTGCAAGTAGAAGGGAATAAATGATGCTACTACCGTCAGTGATTTGCGAAACTTGCCATGTTGTATATGCATGTCATGGCGCAGTATGCAGGAGAGATTTGCAAGCCATTAAAGGAATTATTCTATTGTGAAGCACTTGAATAAATTTAAGCACATGAGTTTCAGCAAGAGAATTGAAACTACTGTGGCTGCTCCTTTTATGTCTGTCTCCTTGTGCTTCTGGCTGCTAATTTTTAGTATGGGTGTTATGAGAGTGATTTCATCTTTATTGTTTAACTGTAAAAAGTTGTTGGATCTTGAGAGGAATCCTGGGGAAGAGCCTGAAGACTGACATGCTTTTCATCGATAGAACAGGTTCTAAAAACTCAGTGGCTGACTCATTCTCCTGCTGAAATTCTTGAGCTTTGCCCTGACACCAAAGAACAGTTCAATCTGCAGACCCGTTTGGACTTTGGTCCCTACATTGAGTCTGCCAACTGTGTCAGCTGTGATCTAGACTCCTGTCTATTAGGAACTACACTGAGACCACAAACTCATTTCATACAGATCACTGAAAAGACATTAGATGGCAATAATTGCTGTTACTTCCAACCTGGATTAGATTTGACCCAACAACCTAGGCTTCATATTCTATTACTGGTCCCCTGAGCTGCTCACTACCCTTGAATTTTTTTCTCTGATGCTGTGTTATGTACTCTTGAAGTAATATATCAGATTCCTGATTCTGTGCACAAAGGAATGAGAATTCATATGAATAATTTTTCAGTGTATGTGGGTTTGTATCCAAAAACATATAACATAAAACCCATCTATTTTAAGAACATTAAAATTCTGATGACTTCCTAGAAAATAAAAATCAAATATACCCTTCTCAGGCTAGGATCTTTTGGAAAGCCCCTGGCCCTAACAAGGACAAGTTTATGTTTGGATTATTTGCATCTGCAGCATACATAGTGCAGACCCAAGTATTTGCAAGATAACTGGGTTTCATGACAGGATACTGAGTGGGACTAAACACTCTGTTGGAGTAAATCATCTTCTGAAATAGATGGATTTGCACCAGTAAATATCAGCAAGGAGCAAAGAACATAAATTGTTGAGACATATTAGTTGGGGGAGGTATATTTGTTAAAAATATACATATTGCCATCAGCAATAGCAGCAAAGATTTTGCATAAAGACACGAATGGGGTCAAATAGCCATCATAAAGGACTATTTTATAACTCTGCTCTAAACTCTGTTTTAAAGGTACATATTTGACCTTACAGTAAATTGGGACTGTGACAAACAGCATTTCTGCTGTTATAATTTATCAGCTAAACCACAGCGGGTTTAGCAGTGTTTGAGCCTGTATTACATCTACACACACAAAAATCAGGAATAGGATACATGCATTTCAAAGGTGTGTATCACCAAAGATTTCTTTTTAGTTAAAAAAAAAAAACGGAAAATCAAAACCCTGAGTCCTAGATAATACTTTCTATACAGTGCTGTGTTTAACTGAGAGTTCATGTTTACAGCTCAGTTGTAAAAAGGTGAGAAAATAGAGCTTTGTTACCTAGACACTGATGAAACTCTAAATAGCGTTGCAGGCAGAGCTGTATAATGAGTACATATTAAAATGTCTTTGGTGTCTTCTGAGAGTGCAGAACATTACTTGTTACTCTGACCATAAACGTATAACAATTGCGGTTTTGTAAAATAAGTTGAAACCTCCTGCAGTCTAAAATATAGAACAATGCAGATGACTAATTTGAATCAACGAGGTTGCACGTGGCATGTCACAGTGGGATTCCTAATGATCTTCTACAAGGATTCTGTTTGTCTAAGGCTCCCATTTTCTATCCTGTGATGTGTGGATGTGAACTATGCTGAAAATAATATAAGGCTAATTACCAGCCTTGTCAATGGCAATTCACATACAATGATAAACCGTATTTCTAAAAAAAAAAAAAAAAAAAAAAAGTAAAATTAAGCCACACATCCTTTCAGTAATAATGACACTGAAACTAAAGACGGTTTCAGCCTCTGCTCATAGCTTCTTTGTTCCCAACAGCATTTTTCAGGGTGGATGTCAGCACAGGTGAGATTAAAATTAAGGGGAAAAAAACAACCAGAAAACAAAAAAACAAACACACACAAAAAAACCCACAAAAAAACCAAAACAACCCCCAAAGAAAACAATTAGAGCCTTAAAAAGGATCAGTTACAACGCCATAATCTTCAGCCTTTGTTCAGACCAAAAATACGAGAAAGGATATAAGAAAGGTTTGTGGGAAGTATGTTTATCTTATTTGTCTTTTTTTTTTTAAAGCTCCAGTTTAAATAGTGCCATTTACTATATAAATGCAAAAGCACACAGTTAGTAACAAGCCAAAACTATTCTTACTTTATTGACTTACTTTTTCTGTTGGCTGCTTTTGTGATACATGACTTTGGGAATGGGGAAAATGTTGCTCTTCTGGTAATTATGGGTTTTCTCATCAGTGCCTTGTACATACAGTTGTAGATTCAGGTATACAGATGTACCTCCCTATATGGCATTCTGTCTACAGCTGCACACAGATACACATACATATATGCATATGCAGCTTTTCTAGTTAAAAAACATATCAGTAGGTCAGAAAACTATGTATCCTACGAAGTGTGACAGAATATTGTGTCAATTGTCATACCACTTTTGGTGCAATGGAAAGCATTAGACATAAATATCTGTATTACGAGCATTAGAGAATCTACCTTCTTGATACGCTATTGAATTAAAGTAGCTTCTTTTATAGTCAGTGCTTCTGTAGTGTAAGTGAGTTTAGTGACAAAACAAAACAAGAGATAGAGCAATTGAAGCAGATGTTCCATGAAACTCTTACTATACAGAACACAAGGGTCTGGCATATAGCTCATCAGTAAAACATGAGAATGTACTTGAGTAGAAAAATCACAATCTGGTACCCACAGGCTATTGCCTGCATCTCATGTAAACTGATAAATTAAAGATGCTGCACCATTTTTCCTTGTCTTTCCTTTGTCAAATGCAATCATTTAAACATGCATTTTGGTACTGGAAAACTTAAAAAATAAGCAAACATATCAACATATACGTAGTTTGCTGAAGCACAGCCTTCTACAGACATTAGATTTTTTCTTATCATCTCTCTGTGTATTTTTTTTTAATCTGAAATAATATTGTTTATTTTGCCTGAGGATTTGCACTTGTAAAAGCAAATTTAAAAGTCTGCCCACTCCACCCCCTCTATCCCTATTGGTGGTAGTGAGAGATGTTTTTATCAGGGATTCTGCAGCCTAAAGATCCATTTATAGTCACTTTGTAAGGAAGCATTTTAAAAATTACGTAGGTATTAAATATACCCACCTATAACCAGTAATAATAAAAAAAAATTGTTACGCTACGTAAAATAAAAAGTGTTCTGAAAGTCAAAATAATCAAATAAAGAAAGCAAACTGTCCCCAGACGTTTTGATAGACTGGAAAACAATGTAGTGAAAGTACACGGGTGTTCAACAGTGATGTATAAACACAATTTATGGTTTCTGAGAATTTGATTATATTTACACTCACAAAATCTCCCCAGATCTAGGACAGTTTTAGTGTTCTGTGCTGACAGAGGTCAGACTTAACAACCACAGAGCAGAAACATGCAGCCTTAATTTGGTAAATGTTGAATATTTCAGTGTAATAAAAATAACAATAAATATAAAAGATGAATAGGGTTTGATTTTTAAAAATTTAATCTTTTTTGTCATTCTTCTTGTCTGTTCTTTAGTCCTTGGAATTTTAGTGTTTTATGAATGCTTAATATTCTTTCCTTACTCATCTCTGGCAATGTGATGCTAAGTGGGACAAAATGCAAACAGAGCATTGCCCGTTAAAATTTTAATGCCACATCACAATTTTCTAATGGAGCTATCAGAATTGCAAAACAGTGTAACTCCACTGAAACTAATAATAAATCAGGTGCTAAGAGCAGCACCTCCCACAAGTAGTGGAGTCCAGCCAAGTAATGGGAGACTTACAAGGACAATTGGTTTCTTTCATTTAGAAACTTAGCTCTGTCTTCTCAAAGTGCCCAAAAATTACCAGGTTACAACATCCCTTTACAGCATATGGCAGGATTTTAATCGAGGCACATTTGAAATCATAAGTGTATTAAAAACCAGGAGAGAAATGTAATTTGAAATAAGTACTGTAGCTTCAGTTGCAGTGCAGTGCAGGAGTACAGTGAGATAATTTGCACATGTATACACTACGTAAAACGTCATGCCATTCATTTGATTCTTCTGTGCTTTTGCTCTTATTATTGACTTAACTGAAGAGGACATTGAAGTATTTTCCTGCGAATACTTCCCTGAGTAATGCAGAGGAACACATATTAATTTCCTTAACCGGCAGGTTGTCAGAGGTATGCCAGGTAGATGACTTTGTCTTTTGCCGATTTGGTGGACGTCATGATTAGGCTATGCGCTCGCCACTGCAGAAAAAGTAATCATGCCCTAAGAATTCACAACTTCTCGGAAAACAGGGGGCAGAAGAAAAGTTTCCCAACCTTCCGAAGATTACAAATATATTATAAAGGCACTAAAATCCTTTTAAAGTGCAGTTATATCTGCATGAAGAGTGTGATAAACTCTTCCTAAAATCTCATTCTCAATGTCATTCTCAACTCCATACCCTCGATGTCAAGATGGCTTTGCGTGTTTATTTTGATGGAGCTATGGCATTTAGATTTGTTGTAGCCTTCGGCTCTCACTGTAAAGGCAATGATATTTTCACTCCGGGCTTGCCTAAGTGGATTAGGCTCCGCATTGAGACACATAACGTATGAGTCCGGGCCTCCGCATCGCAGGGTCTTAGAGCTTGCTCTTCCAGGCTGAAAGCAGCAGCAGCAGCAGGGATCCCCCAGCTGTGACTTCTTCAGGGACAATCAGGGCTGCTCCCTGCAATGCCACCCACGCATCTGCTCAACGCTTTCCCTCATAAGAGGCCTGGATTTGATGTTTGCTTGAATAAGAGAGGCAATGCTGCTAATGTTTGCTTAACTGCAGTCCATTTTCCTCACAGTTACATCACACATTGAACTTGTAAGACCAAGACTTGCCGGGAGCACCTACGACCATTTCCCAGGGGTGTCTGAGGGACTGGAGCCTCCTACGCCCCCATTAGGCAGCCGCCAGCCCCACTTGCTCCTCATTCCTCTTGAATAGCGCTTGTTTGCTTAGTAGTAGAAACCGAGTCCACTTGGATAATAAAGTACTCTCAGAACTCACATTTTAAATATGACATTTTGCAAAAAAATGTTTCCATACCATGCAGAGACGTGGCTTTCTGGAAAGTTCTTTCAGGACAATTGCTCCCATGAGTAAATCCCCAGAAGTAACTTCCTACCAGAATGGGAGTTATCAATTTCCATGAGTAGAAGTAAAGCACCCACAACACCCAACGGAGCAATTTTCATTTTAACTGCGAGGGAGTATAGTGGGAAATATACTTAATTTGTGAGTGCTTGTCATCTTTGAGAGCCTGGGCTTAAGTCATGTTTGGATCACAAATAAGAATATGTTCAATGGCCTCATCTAAGTCTTCAGCTACCCCTTTCACAAAACTACCACAGTCTGACGTGGTGAGCAATCTCTGCTCGAGGCCCATAACTAGAATAGCAAGGGTGCTGCAGGTCAGGACTGAGATGTATTGAAAGGGATGTGTGGAGAGGCTCAGTTCCTCACTTTCATGAGCACTAAATTCACTCAAGATTTTAATAATAAAAAATGCAGGGTTGTCTGACAACATTCATTTTTTTTTCATGAGCCTGTCTTCTTAAATTCCCTGGCTAATGCTGCACGTAGTGACACAGCCAGTGTCACTCATGACAGCGTTTACCTGCATTGCAACAACATGACTTGCCTGTCAACCTTAAATGTTTGACAAACTGCTCTTTTTTTTTTTTTTTCAAAAATAAATACATACATAGCATGAAGATATGTGAAACTGATTTATTTTTTTTTAAAGGGCAGGCATCAGGGCTGTCTGTTCTGCAGTTCTGGCTGCATTGCAGGTGACCATGCTGTGGACCAAAACGTGCAAAAGGCTGTGAAATGACTTCCAGTAGTTTTGTTACTCACTGACTCCTTCCCTCCATTTCCTTCCACTAGCTACTTGTCCAGCACCCAAAAATGTCTGCAGGTGCTTATCCTGTAAAACATAGACACACATATATTATGCGTGCAATAAAAAAAGTAAAAAAAATCATGAAATGCTATGAATAAATAAAATAATACTGTGAATAATAACGAACTGAATGCATCTTCATGTGGGTCCTGACAAAACTGTCAAAAGTGGATGTTTCCATTTAAGACCTGTACGTCACCAAAACCAACACAAACTTCATTAACGAAAAACTGGTTCCATTAAAAAAAATGGAACTTTGTTCAGCCAATTCTGTAATAAAAGCATGCAAAGTGCTAGCCATCAGGTGAAATGTGCTGTGGTTAACAATATCAAAAATGCTGATTGGCATCACAATACACTTTCTGAATACTTTTCTTTATTAGTTGTTATGGTGAGAACTCTCCCACTTGTTTTTACTCTCCCGTAACTACCAAGAAGCTATGTGCTGGGCACAAAAGAATTTGTGATGATCTCATTTCTGCCTTTGGAGGTAATGCTGGGCTCTTCAGGTAGCTTGCTGTTGAACAAGATTTCACATCTTTACTCTAGGAGACAGGCGTTCTCACTTTCATGTTATCTCCTGCATCGTTCAGCTTTAATGTGCTTTCTTGAATACAACTACCTACAGAAACTGTTATGTTTATTTAATCAGCCTGGGTGTAAAACTGGATTGCTAGAGAGCATAAATTGGCACCGCCTCATCTCAAAGAAAGGTTGGACGAGCTGAGGATGTGCTGGACTAAGGGAGGAATGTTCAGCTTGCGTTTGGAATGGTAGAAACAGGCTGCCATTAACATTAACCTAATTTGCCTGCAGCAAAATTACCCTGGAGCATTTCAGACCTAAAAAACTGAATATAGGGAAAGGCGATCCAGTAACATTGACAGTTAATCATGAATAGCTTCAACTTGCACTGAATAATACTGAATATATGACCCTTTTGGTTTAAATAGCAGGGGAGCAGAATCACTGGCTCAAAAGTTTCTTTCAGTCCTATAAATACAATGTTTATTGTAGGTCACTCAATTATCAATTTCTTTTGGTCAAATAATGAAAAAGTGGATTTGAGATCAATTCTCAAACTTCAAATTTATCTGTGATGAATGCTTTGACCAGCTTTACAACCACATGTGCATACATACCATAAATCAACATAGCACAAATGTACACGTAAGCCTGGAAAACACAATGCCAGTGATGTGTATTTCTTTTGTTGGGTCCTGCTTAACATGTAATATGTGTTATCTATTCCTTCCCTTGTAAGTAGGCTTGTTTGAATGTAATTTTAGGTGAAATTCTTTGATTATTTCATGAGCTTTTCTATAGCTTTTTCTCTGGGAATGCATACACCCAAGGAGTGGGTTTTTTAATAAAAAAGCTTTAAAAAAATTCCGATTATCTAAACTGCAGGATGGGCAGAGAAGAAAGTATAGGTTTGACCCGTAAAATCTGAAACTGCAGCACAGTTCTGCTTTTCCCCAAATTCAGCCATGCTTCAGAAGGTCTGTACTGTGTACCTTCTACCAGGCCAAGAACATACTCATAATTTAAGAAGCAACATCAGAACAGCAGACATTGGATGAGACATGAGACTGTCAAATCAATGGCCCTGGATTTGGCTTTTGTCCTTGCTAAATTCTCAGTGATTATGTACGTTCCCTCACAAAGTGTTTAGCTTGCTCTCACTGGAACATCGGAGCTCATTTCAGACTGCATAACAGGATGTCATAAACTGTGCTGTACTGGAGAAGAATTCCTCCTGCTTTCAGTTGTCAGTGCTGGGATCACTCAAAAGCAGCTGGAATGCCTGATTAATCTCATCACGGGGCCTCACATGTGGTTCCTTAGAGGCAGACACTAATAATAGCTCTATATTATAAATAAAAGAGCGCTGCTTTGCCCATTGTCTTAATCACATGGATTACTTGATAGTGACCATCAAGTGTAGATCGTGGCATCTGGAGTATCCACAGTTAAAACCACTTTAAGCACATGATGACACCTTGAGAGACTGACTACAAAATGCGATCTTCCATTTCAGTCGTTCACTCTGGTCAAGTCAGCCAGAATGGGATCTGCCCGCTTACACAGCTGAAAGTATTCTTCAGAAGCAGCCATTGAGCGCAGTGGGAGAAAGAAAGGATGTTTAGTAATTTAAAGCTTACACTAATTGAAATTCCAGTGAGTCATTGGAGCTGCTTAGCTATGTGTCTACAAGGTGAATAATTTTACTTTGAATATTTATACTTTGCTTTTCCTCAGAACTAATGGAGAAGTTTTCCTGCAAAAACTGGAAAAATAACGCTACTCTAAGGACGGGTTTGTATTTTCTCCCTTTCCTTTCAAAACTAATGTCAGCTCAGCGTATTTCTGCTTCTCCACTATACCCTTATTTTTTCTCAGCTTTCAAAAGCATATGTTTGCTGAGCAAAATAAGAGGAGAGTACAAGTGTTTAACATTGTGGTAAGTTTCAGCAGTGGTTTTGTCAGCTAGACAGCACGCGTTTCTTCAGAAAAGACTTCAAAGAATGATACAAATGCAAGTAATGGAAGCAGACAGCTTTGCTAATGACAAACGTTTCATGCAGGATTTACGCCTTTTTTAACATCCTGTTCTCAGACCCAAAGTGCAGATGATCTCTGATGAAGTCACGCTACAGCCTCTAAATCTGCTTATGGGGTGTGCCTGTGTCAACCAGTCTGAAAGTACAAATAAAGGTCCAAGATATCTATTCAATAAATAAAAAGTAAAAAGAAAAAAAAAAATAAGAGCACAGTAAAGAGTAAATGGAGAAGAGTACATTGCAGCTCTATACAGAAAGCCCAGCCTCTCTGAAGATGTCTCCGCTTCCTGTTTTCACGAAGAATTTACAAGTTGTACCTCAACTTATCCGGCAGATATCTGCAGATACCTGCAGTATCAGGTAATGTTATGTTCAACCTCAGTGCAAATATCTTCATTCTCAAAAAAAGAAAAAAAAAAGTTTAAAAATGCCTCTGTGCAGAGCCTCTGCTGGCAGTCTCTCCAGTTTTCTCTTTCTGTAGAGGAACACTGTTAATTCTGCTTGCAGATGCAGTCCTGCTAGAAATCACAGCAGCATTGGTTGTTGGACCATTACTATCTCCAGGACAGTCATGCAGGACCCTCACAAAGTTGATCTGATGAACCAGAAAGTGCTACCTTTGGTAACAGTCGCAGAGGTTCGTTTCCGGAAAGCTGCCGGAGTGTGTTCGCTCGCACACACGGGTTCTGCTGAAGAGTAATTCTTTCACGTGCTCTCGAGCTGACAGTGTAACAAATAAACACTCAGGTATGCTAAGGCACGTGCCACAGTCTGTCTTACAGACATACACCTTCATCATTCAAGAAGCTTTCTTTTTCCTTAACTTGTTACTTATCATTCACAGTGGTCAAAATCCTTCATGTATTTCTTTTTTAGCCAAGGCGTTATCAGACCACAGCAGAGCAGACATAGTTCAGCACCCTTCCGTTGACAAGGCTACCCAACGCCTCTACCGTTCAAAAGAAATGCTAACAAACTCCAGTGCAGGCAGTAACAAAACTCCCAAAAGGAGAAAGCTTCTTTCTACAGCCCTGGAGTTGAACCAGAAAGCTAATGTATACCTCCTGGAGTCACACAAATTCACCTATGAAGGAGCCACAAAGGTTTAAACCCTGACTGTTTAACACTGGACAGTGGAGTGGTCTCACCTACCTCGTTACTTGCTATTAATGCGATACTTCTGAGCATTCTCTATATCATACAATACCCTGTATAGTAACCTCTGCATATTTCTCCATGTTCTGATGAAAGGTAATAAATTTAAAACTAATTATACTAAATGCTTTTACTGAACATGTTGCCTTCTTTTTTTTTTTTTGTAATTGAAAAAGTAAATATGGGGACCTGATTTTTTTTCGGCGTACTATCCATTATTTGACATGTAACTGTCACGTTCCCTCATATTTTTTTCTCTCCCTAAATGTAACTACACTCATTATTTTACTCTTTCACATTCAAATTTTTCCAAGAATCTGATCATTCTTGTCCCTTGTTTTTGGATTGAGCTAAAACAAGGCAACTTTAAAGGGTTATGTGCAGAGCAAGGAAATAAAATGAGACTTGGAGGTAAAGCAGTGAAAGCTAAAAACATCTACAGAAAACAACAAGGTCATCTAATCAGGCTAAATTTTAACAGAAAAACTGATGAAAACCAACTGGCTTGTGCATTAGGTGGACCCAAGTTTCCTGTGAGAGACAAAACTGGGATGTCAAAGCCCATGAGAAGGAAAAGAGTTCTCAAGGGACCATTTTCACAGTTATGAGAAAGGACAGTAAGCGGTTCATCCACACAAAAACTTTCTGTACTTTCAGCTGTGGATCAAAATTGCACGCTGTTATAAACAGAGGTATTGTAAATGAAGGAACAAACACATGATTTCATGATTGCTGTTTTCTCTGGGTGCTTGTGAACCGAGATCAGCCTATCACCTGAAACATATTTATGAAAAATATTTCTGAGGAGGGCCACCAGAGAGAAAGAAATCACATTTCAGTACATAGGCAAAAGGAGACAAGGCATACGGTTAAACTCATTTAGCCGTAGTACAATATAATGGTCAAACAGTTGAACATCCACTGTATAAGCATCTTTTTTTCCCTAGTTAAACATGTGCAAGAGGCTCAGAAAAAGGCAAAGATCCACTTATAAGTCTGAAACAAAAGTAATCAAGTAGCTGAATTCTACCACAAGAAAAGGGTTTTCTCAACAACCTTAGAAAGAAAGTCAAGTGCAGACCAGGTGCCAAAATACCCCACTTTATGAGGAGAATGCATCCTGCCCCTTTATTTTTTCCTGGAAGCCTACCTAAGTTGGGACATATCTCTCTTTTTTGCTAACATAGCTTTTGGCATAGCCGCAAAATGACCCCTAATCAACATAGCTCTGCCAGCAGAAACTCCTAGTATGTGTGCACTTACACTAACAAAACGGTGTTATTACTGTCAGTATTTGCTCTACTGAAAAACAAAGCAGGTTTAAAACAAACAAATGGAAGTATTTTTTATATAATACATAATTAAATTGTGAAACCTACAGCCTACAGGATCAGACAGAGGACAAAACTTTATCTGGATTTAAAAAAGCATTAGGCAAATTCATAAAGGAGATGTACATCATTGGTTATTAAACATGAAAGCCCAGATGCAACCTCTGGCTCAGAAAAAAAAAATCACTAAAATGCTGATTGCTGGGAGCTGGGAAATTATACCATGGGAAGGATCACTCTATAGCTGCCTTATTTTTTCTGTTCTTTCCCTAAGGGTCAATGTTAGAGCTAGGAGACTTTGGTCCTTTGATCTAAGCTCCCAAGCAGGTCACAGAAGCAATAATTCCTATAAACCCTCAGTGAAAATAAACATGAATACTCCAAGTCCAAAAGGAGTCTTACCTTATTCAAACATTTTTTGGTCCTTGTGGCCTTTCAAATATTGCAGCCTACTAATAGTCATGAAAATTTCCACGTACCTCACATGCTATAAGCTTCAGAGGGACCAAACTTAGTTTCCAGGTCCCCCAGTTCTACCAAAGAAAGCAAAGGGAGGAAGAATTTGACCAAATACACAATTTTTCAGTGGGTCTTCCCCTCTCTGTCATTGTTGTGATAATTTACTCTAGCTAGGATCCCTCCCTTCCTGTAAGAACAGAATATACGAAATGTTCTACTGGGTCAGACCAGTCAGGTCCATCTAATCTAACTGCTTCAGTCTTTTACCAGCTGTTGATCATCCAGCTGTACCGTTCCCTTAACAAATACTTAAGAAGTAATGTCTAAGGAGGAAACCTGTCCAGTTTCTTGCTGCCAGATCCTAGACAAAAACAAGTATAACAAAGACCTATTCTCACCATCCCCACTCCTTCCCTGCTGGCCACATTACTTCCTCATCCTTAGATAAAACTATCTCAACTAGTTCCCATAACCATACCATTAGAAACAATAAATAAAAGTGAAAGAAACCAAGAAGCAGCAATCAATTTGTACTCCTGCCCTTTCCAAACTCGGCCATTACCATGCTGAGGCATATACTTCCTAGAGGAATGCAAATACCTCAGCCTTCCCTGAGCAGTATGTTTATAGCAATGAACAAAGAAGGTGGCACCTAAATTTGTGACGTCGCACTGTCCCAAGGCTACCCTCTGTGTGACATGTTAGCATGCCAGAGGAAAGAGGGCACAGGGCTGTGATCGCTGATAACCCAAAGACTTTTGGCCCCGATACTATTACTTGGTTGTTGAGTTTGTATGATATCTTTTTAATGATGTTTAAAAGGCACTGTAGTACAATATTTTCCTATAAACCAAAACCAAATAGTAAATACAATGGACAAATGACAGGAGTTGCTCCCATGAAACAGTTTATGAAATATTTATATAAAATTTTGTAACCTTCAACAGAGGCCAAGTTTGTTATCAGAGCCAACAGGATATTTTCAGGCAAATAATCCCTTTTATCAGTTTTCCAAAGAAACAGAATGGAAGCTTTGAGAATGAGACTTTGAAAAATGTAGTATGAGAGCAGGCAACATACTGTAAACGTCTTCCCATTACATCTCTGCTTCATTTCTTTACAAGGAAAAGACAGGTGCTAATAACATACCTTGCCTCTCTCAAAAACGATTTGTACTAGAACAGAAATGGTGCGAGGATTTCTTTCCACTAAAACAGGTCGTCACTCCCAGTGTTACAGATAACAATATAAGTTACTTCTATTTAAATTTACCTGATGAATGAATCATTCTCTTGCTCTCCCAGTGTACCTTTAAAATTTTCTCAGTATCTCTGTTTTTGCATTGCCATACTCTTCCTATACTGTTTTATCTAAAAAGTCATTAATGAAATACATATAATACAGTAAAACACATGTAGATATAGAGATCACACCTGTGCATGCAGTGATATATTCCCTTTTTCTCTCCTTTCTCCAATTAGCCTCTGATAATGTGAGCAGGCTAACATGATTACAGGTAATGAACCAATTACTATTTCTACAGTCATGCTGAACTGTTTTTCCTTTGACTTAATTATGTTTAAAAATAACAAGCTTTCATTATGCTTTTTATTGATGATCACGTTTACACCCCAAGTCAGCTAATCAGCCATGAGCACATAACAATATGATTTGAACGCTTATTGCTCATGTGACTACATTTTTACACTTAGCAAAGCACCAAGCAGAAATATCTGTAGTTACAATTTATGGAGAGAGTCCGACACTGGAAAGACATGAATCCTGTGGTATTCCTCAGAGTGCACGTGGATATGCACTGCTTGTGCCTTTGTGTAGCACTAAGCCTTTGTATCAACAGAGACAATACAAGGAAGAGAGGAATGAGAAAAATGTGTAACAGAGTCAGGGCAAGACCAAGTTTGCTTGGTAGCACCATTGCTCTGATTAAATCTCCAGAAGCTTACTCCACTCCGCGGGGTATTTTGGTTAGGCTTTTCTCCCCTGTGAACTCTCTTGGGAAGGATTCTGAAGCAATTATTTCTATATTTATTTATTTATCTTGCAACCTTTCCTGGGGCAAGAAGGCAACACTAGCCCTCCTGAGCAAAGCTGAGGACAATACAACCTCAGCAACACTTGGAGGCACCTGGTCGGGGGTGGTCCCAGGTAGCCAAAACAGCCTCGTGTGGACACATTTTTTTCCAAGACTCACAAGAAGCTGTATCCTTGCACATCTTCCGGCAACAGCAAGTCACTGCTTTGCTCCAGGCTTGGAAATCATGGCTCCTAGCTTCACTTTCCTAGTGCAGGCAGAAAAGGTAAGTTTATATCAAACTGCAGAAGTCACAATCGTCTCTTTCAAATGCACCAAGGTCAGGTCTTGCCCATGTCTTCCATAGGAGACAAATGGCTAAACCACTTCCCAATGAAATAAAACTTGTCTCTTACGTACCTTCCAGGGAACTGGCCTAACTTCCCACGAGATGGTGTAAATGCTTACCATTCTTCCCAGTATGGTTTCACAGATGGGCAGAAAAGCTTAGGCTCACCAGCAGACATGCAGAAGGCTCATGGTGCTTCAGCATGGCACTGACAGACAGGGGTAAATACCACCCCAATTTCCAGTCTTTAATCCAAAGTCAGTTTCTAATATTTTTTTTTCCTCATTGACTGATCATTTTAAGGAGGAAAGAGTAACACTCTACTTGATTATTTTAAAGAAACTGAGCTATTTTCAGGACAGATTTAAAAATTCGTTTAAGGTACTTCCCTTTGGCCTAAGAAGGCCATGTGGGAGGCTTTAAAACTGTCTTAGGAGTTGCTCTTTCAGCTTGTTGGCTGTTTTGGATCTTTTTGTGAGATGCTTAAATCTTCCTTTAAGCACGGACGCTTGCTGTACTTGGTAACTTAAGATTTTGGATTGCATTCGAGGAGCCAGATGCCTCAGAGTTAGGTACTGAAGCACTTTACTTTTAGGCACTTATGTTCTTAATTAGATCCAGCCCTTTAAACTATGAACATCGCAGAAAAGTCTCTCTGCATTAAGAAGAAGTTATATTAAGCCATAGAAAAATGTTAAATTTTAATGCGATAGAGCACTCAAACTTGGATCTTACTAGTGAGAATCTCATTTGCAAAATGGCTGCTAATGAAATCTCAGAGAAAATATGTTGGCTTCAAAGCAAAATTAAAATAAAGACAAATGACTGAGGAATTATTGTTTTCAATAAGTTCTTTTTTCATGTGTTAATTACAGGGTAAGAAAGTGATTCGAGTATCTTATTATCTATCTCTCCTTTTTTCTGCCAGGAGTTTATAAAGGGTGTGAAAATGGAGGGGGATAGTAATAATTTCATTTATGTTTTAAAGAAAATAATCAGGTTAGCCAGCATTTAATACCTAGAGCCTGAGGATTCCATTTGCATGACTTTGAAGGACAAATACAATATTATCAGTTATGTCAGTGAAAGGAAAGATGGGGCCTTGAGCAGATGTATTTATTTATATATAGACAAAAAATCATCTCATCAGAGAAAGAATTGACACAGGAGAGAAACCCATTGGGATACAGGCAGAGATATTCATTTTGTTAATGACTGGTGCAGTGCAGTTATTCAGATTTGACAAAAACAGAGTTTTCTGCCATGAGCTTTAACATTCTTTTACATAAAATCTTGGGGGTGGGAGGAACCCCTCAAAAACTAGATCAACAGTTTCTAAAAACATTTCAGTATCCCAGGTAAAATCTCCTGAAATAATTTAATTATTACTGTGGTTCGAATGTTTGCAAGTTGCAAACTCTCAGCATACTTTAAGGGAACATAAACACATCTTCTGTGCTGAGGGATTAAAACCAGAGAGAACAAAGATACCCATTGTGGCAAAGGCTACTAAAAAGAGTTCAGTGTTCGGTACATTAGAAAGCAGGAGATAAATTCCTCTTGTTTTTAAGTGGCAGTGGATGCTGAGGGCTGGTGCCGTGTGGTGTTTCTGCATTCACACAAAGCGCACGGACCCACGGGAGGGCGGTTTTGCTGAGACCCCTCTGGAGAGTCTCTGGGAGCCTCAGCTCCTCCCAGAGGGTGCTGCAGCCCCAGCATCAGTACGGAGTTTTCTCAGCACGTCACTCTCGTACTTTGGGCTCTGCCATGGATGCCCATTAAATCTTAGTATTACCTATAAAATTGCATTGCTGACCTCCAAAGCGATGCACCAATTTAGTCCTGCTTACCTCACGGACCTCCTATCTAAGTATTTGCTTAGTCATTCCCTGAGGTCCTACCCTCCTGGTCTCTGGTCAAATCCTACATTTAAAGCGTGAGCCTTTGGCTCTCACCCTTTCAGCATCTCTACTCCGACATGGAAGTTGTTGCTGGTGAAGGTTCATGAATCAGAAGGCTTTTTCCTGCCTGTTTTGCAAATACCCGTTAACTCTTATCTGTTCTCTTCAGTTTCTGCTCAGCGTGCTTTAATAAAAATGCTGCAGGCTGTCAGTCCTTACTTTGAACAGCGATAGTTAGGATTTATTTTTAAATATAAACAGCCAGGAGGAGTTTGGAGGTGCTAAGCAGTCAGAGCGCCTGATGAATAATGCGTGTCACTCCCAGCTAAACACAAAAGCAGCAACTTCTGGACTACTTGTTGGAGCCACGGGCATGGGCAAGACAGCAAGGACACACTGAGGCTCCCTGAGACCCCCCATCTCCTGTGGGCAGCCGTCCCACATCAGCCAGCAGCCCCTGTGATCTCTCACCAGCCTTCTGGGCTGCGAGATGGGCCCGAGCTGTCACCAAGCACCGGGTGGGACTCTGGAGGGCATCGTGTCGTAGCTCTCCTCTCCCGGAGCCAATTAGGCAGGCTGGAGAGCGTCGTTATCAGGAAGGCACGTGATGCTACGGGTCAAGTGGGAGACGCATTTAAGAAGCTGATATTTCTGAGTCCACAACAGTCGGAGAAATACTTAAAAATAACAGATGGAGCCTGTATCCAAAGGGTTTTAAGCAGTCCTGTTTTCTTTTGCACCAAACCAAATATCAGCCTTCTGTTATCCAGTTACTATATCTGAGCAGCAAATAGCAGGAAAACAAAAAACAAAACAAAACACCTGTGAGGTGGTAACTCCTTAATCTCTTATGGCCATCTCACAAGAAAATGTCCCAGGTTGGTATTTCCTAGAGACTTTCCTTATATGACCAAGATCAGCTTTTAAGCAGTTGAGAAGTTTCCTTGAAAATGCTCCCATCCCTCTCTAAGTCTCTTTGTCTTCCCCCACTCTGGGTAGGAGTAGTTTGCATCTCTCCCCAGGGGTCCTCCTCATCCCCAGTGTTTGAAGGACTGACTTCAAAGAACTCCCATATACGTCCTGAATATGGTAAGTGGGTTTATCTGAGATCACTGTCTGCACCTCCTGCATATGGGCAAGCTGCAGCTCAGATTTAATGCTTTGAGGGCAGAAAGGCAGTGCACTTGTAGAAATTGGCACGTGGAATTCGTGATCATAGAAATAATGCCAAAACCTACCACATTCTCCATGGCAGCATTTCCTCACTCCTCCAGAGCCTGGACGCTCACCTGAGGAGCAGGCAAAGCTAAGGGGGAAATGTCCATCACGCCCTCTAAGACATTTAGCACAAAGTGATTTCTGCCTGAAAATTAAAATGTTGACAACACAGCCACTTCGGGCATCACTTTTCCGAGGAGCTAAGAGGAGGGGGATAGCACACAATCTCCACAGGTGTGGATTTGAGCTGTAATTCAGCACAACAGAGGAGTCGGCCTTAGTCCTGATATGCAGTCTGTTCTTACACTCCTGTGTTTATCATGTACCCCACCCTTAACTGTGCCAACGTACAGATTTTCAGGTGTATTCTGAAATATTTTTTTGTTTGGTTTTGTCTTTTTGATTTATTTTTTTTTATTATTTTTCTCTGAGCTTGTTATTAGCAAGGAGCCACAAACTTCTGTGTCAGCAGAACACAGAGATGTCATACTGCATAGCAGCGCTTGGAAAGGCCAGGCTGGGGCAGAAAGGACAGGGGCTGCTTAAGTCACCCTGGCTATGATATGCCTCATGTTACGGAACCCTGGCTTCAAACTGATTCTCCTGGACCGGAGAGACTAATCTGGGGGCTGGTCTGTGACCTATCCCACAGGCGATCCATCCCAAAACCACTAGACAGAGTTTGGCACAGCAAGGAAAATATCAGAGGTTTCTTCCTCCTTTGACTTTCCACTCCCTCTTCCCACAGACTTTCAAGCAGAAAAGGAGTACTGCAGCCTTTTAATTTAACCAAATTGGATTCCAAGTCGGTGACTTCATTTTTTTTAAGATGCCTACTACATTTTGGGTGCTATGCATATTGTATATTTTAACACCTCAACAATAATGAGAGCTGAGCAAATAATTTGCAGTGAATAACTTGAAGAATTTCATGTCTTCTCTCATTCACAATTTATCTGGAAGGAGCTAACAATGCTCTTGAATCTGTTGATCATTCAGGGCTGTTCTGTCAGTTATTTTAGTGACTTAATTTCGAGTCCACAAATTGTGTGTGAACTGTTTATTGCAAGTATAGAGAAAATGTTAATTTTGAGCTGCCATAGGTACTCTAGATTGTATGCTGAGATCACATGATCTACATAAATATTTAATGTTGAAAGGCATTAATTTCTGTCAACATACAAAGGTGATATAGTATGACATTTTATTTGTCTTCCCCTGCCCCCAGTTCAGCCTCAAAAAGAGCAAGTAAAACACCACCAAAGATAACAGCTTCACCAGAACAACATTTGTCCAGTGATGAACAAATGCAATATATTTTCTTGCCTCTGACTCAAATTAATTTTAGTAGAATATAAATACTCCAAGTTTCCAATACTGAAGAGACAACAGCAACTGCTTAAGTACCTTGCTGGTGTTTCCCTTTTTTCCAGTGCAAATACCAGATCTTGCAAAGTCCCTGAATTGTGATGTCTGTAGGGTCAAGATCCATCATCAAGTAAACCTTGTGATATTCTGTTATTCTGGCATTGCCTGACCACAGTAGCACAAGCTGTGGGTGGAGCAGGAACCTCTGTTCAAAACTTTCACACGCATTAGATTTCCACTAAAATTTCATCTTAGTTTCTCATTAATAAATAAATGGTTATGAATAAACAAATACTAAAGTAGATGGATATTATTTACTAAATTTATGATTCAAGATGAAAAATGTCCCCGATTTATGCTGACATATAGTGGGAAGGCTTTTAGAAAACCTGTCTTTTTTTGTGGAGATTAAATATAGGCACTGGGAAAACCCTTTTCCGTATATACAACGCTTGGTTGCATGGTTAACATCTGGAATGTATTCATTTCTTCTATAAACTACATATGACTCCCTTTCTACTGCATTCCTCAAGCAGCAAGCAACATAGATGTATTAATATTAACATGCCTTTGATTCACTTCTCCCCATTTTACAGTCTACTGCCATATGCCAACAGCATGTCACTGGGCATGATGTAAGCAAGCCTGCCCCAGGAAATTCAGAAAGACTATTTTACTAGAAACCGGGCCTAAAAAGACCACAATTTAATTTTATGCCATTTGTTAAGCTAAAAAATATGAAAAGAACTTTGGCTCTGCACTACCTTTCTACTCCTGCGGTGGTAGAAAGGGCAAAGAGCTTGCTCAGGCCTGCAGCTGAGACTTCCCAAAGCAAAAAGAAACCCCAAGACGTAGTAAACTGGATGCAGATAGCCTTATGCTTACCAGTTCCTCCTCCTGGGCAGGGGTAGAAAGTAGGATAGCATGCCAGTGGGAGAAGCCTTACTCGGGATACTTCACCCTGTCTACCCCTACCAGAGCAAGCAGGAACAACCTTTGTTCACTGTTTTACAGCCACCCCTGCTGCTTAGGTGTTGGCAACATCCCTGGCGTCGTTTTGGACCCCACTGACTAGTACTTTCCTAGAAAAAGCTATTCAGGGCAAAAGCATGGGAGGATCACCGAGGCCATCCTGTTTTGTTCAGTGGGGTGGAAGGAAAAGTAGCCATGGGTCTTGCCAGCAAGGACAGGGAGGGGATCCAGCCCCCTGTGCTTGTGTGGCTGTATCCTCAGATAACTACAGCACTTTGTCGACATTTTAGCATGTATTTGCTCCAGTAAAATGAAATGCGCCTCCACCCTCTGCCAACCATGATCTTATCATAGCTGTAGCTCTGGCCTTTGTTTTCAGATTGGTCCTCTCCACCATGACCTGTTATCCAATACTTAATAATTGCTCTATATCTTCACCTATCGCCTAGTAGATGGACGCAGATTTTGAAATTGTACGCCTGTTATGGCCATGTATGCTGAATACAGAGAACACCCTGAATGCCTCATTACTATTCATTAAGAAAACTGAAAATTTCCAAGACTTTAATGGTGTTAAATACTGTAGAACAACAGAAGCTTAGCAAACTGTATAAGAGACTGTGTACATCGAAGTTTCAGTAATAGGGCCAACAGATCTTACCAACTGTTGGGCGTGAGCCAGAGCAGGTATTGCATCATTGCTCTTAATGTTCAATGAAGAAACAATTTGCTGTTTTCACTGGTGAGGTGTTTCCTTCTGAGACACACCATCAAGACAGATGGCATGAATTGAAACTAATTCCAAGTAGCTCCAACAAAAAGTCACATTCTGCCAGGATATTGAATCTCACTTGTTTGCCTCTTCTAGGATGAAGTGATTTGGAATACTGTGCTGATTTGGGGGCACTGAATTGCTAAGAAGATTGGAATAAACCTGAAAGAAAGGTCATAAGTCTACAAAATATGCTGGAAAAAGAAAGAATACATAAGTTGGAGTTATTTTGCTCAGAAAAGAAGGCAGAGTGTGACGTCTCCATCATTAAAGGCTTTTAAGAGTAGGCTGGAAAAAAGCCATCTGTCAGAAGTGACATGGCTGTAGATAATCCTGTCGTGTGTAGGGGAATAGATTGGATGACTTCCCAAGATGTTTTTCAGCTGTAAGGTTCTATTATAGACCAGATCCACTGTCTGTTGTCAAGTGATACCTTGGGTTTGGGGAGAACGTGGCAATATGGAGAAGCTTGCTCAACCCCAAGTATCCTGACATCACACAATGGGCGCTGAAGCTGTCCTACTCCACACGACTGCCCTGGCTGAGAAAGGAAGGACAATACAGCTAACAGGAGGCTTTTAATACAGAGTCATTTATTTCAAAGTACAAAGAAGCATATGAATGTAAAAATAACCTATTGAGATATCTTGACTTCTGGGAAACTCAGTGTAATACTTGAGGATCACTTTATGAGGTAATGGAGAATATTCAGAAGCTTTTTCTCACCTCTCTTCTTTAAAATTGTTTCTCTTGATTTAGAGAACAGAATTTTGACCTGACACCTGTGATCTGAGTTAAAATGGAGTATGTAATCATGTGAACATTTAATGTAGCCCATATAAGGATATTATACCATTTTTTTCCACCGTCTTACACACAAGCATATGGCAACAGCTTGTAATTTAAAAAAAAAATAATATACATTTGCATTATTTTCATTTCCATAATGGTACAGTACAGCTTTACTGACTTATAACATCTTATATGACAAGCTTCACTTTTTTAAGCTATGTATTTTAATCATCTAAGCAGTTTAGATATTTTATTTCCAAACAGCAGCTTTGTTTTCCCTAGGTACTTTCAGCAATTACACAGACAAACAAAACAAATCCCTAATTTAGCTGTTAATTTTTGACACCACATTATTACAAACTGTGACCCTGATTCAGTTTGAATTGCTGAATGTTTTGCATTTAGGACATAACTATGGATACTGTTATTTTCTCTCTCTCTCTCTCACAAACACACATACTACCATACGGAGCACATTTGCCATGTCTGTATTCAAAGCCCTCAGCCTACATTATATGTCCATGTGCAGCCTTGTGTGAGCTCCAGGCAAGTCAGAACAGCAGTGCCTGGTGCAGGCATCCCAGAGTTAAAGCTACTCTGGACGGAGGCAGCGCTATGCAAAGTCAGCATGGGCTTCAAAAGTGGTGTGTTTGTGTCATCTGCACTTTGCTCATTAACTTTTAACCTGTCATTATATCTCAGAGCTTTCTGTCTCCATGCAACACCTTGTTTATCTGTTACTCCATTTATTGCTCTTCAGATTTTTTAAGTAAATGTTGGTGGAAAAAGAAAAAAAAAGACCAAAAAAAAGTGAGAAGATCATATTCTTTCTTATTCTTCACATTTGACTAAGATGCAGAGGACAAAGAAGATTTTTAGCCAACTTGTCACCCTCCTACCATTGTGCCAACCTTACCCCAGGGAGAGCTCCAGCGCTGATGAGTAAGAGAAAGAGATTTTTCTGGTAAAAGTGTAAATCTTCCCAGCACAGTCAGATTCTGGTTGCACTCCCAGTTCCCAGGCACTGGAAGGAGATGGCATACAATCCAGAACATCTGCCCTTAGTCATTGGAGATTTATCAGATAATCTTCAGGGATCAGACGTGTTTGTTGCTCAGCTGCTTTTTGCCACCAGAGCTCCTGGAATTGACCCCTGGTCTAATAAAAGCAGGGGGAGGGGATTACTTCAAATTTGAAGTAAACCAAAAACAGGCTTCCTGCGACATGTAATTTTCAAGAATGCAGCAAAGACTCCAAGAAGCACAAGCTCCATCACCACCCCCACCGCAAAATTAAAGCATTGTCGTTAACTATGCACAGAACCCACTGAACTCAAAGCAGCTTTCCAAAAACAAACCATTCCTTTCTTAAGCAATCACTGCAAATTGCAAAAGCAACAAATGTTTTAGCCACAAATGAAGGAGCCACTGCCTGTCCACAGAGTTTCTTATGAAATTTCCCACTTACTAAGGAAACGTATGAAGACATTTGCTAGTGTTAAATTGGTGAAAGATCTGTGCTTTCTAGGAGGTACTGAAATTCTTTTTTTCTGGACGCAGCCATAGGTTGAAGATAATGAAGGAAAACCACACATTCCAGCTGTCAGAGAGTATTTTTTTTTCTCCATAATGGAATTGGTGAGCAGCAGTGCCCTTGAGAAGTAGAATTAAAAAGAAGAAAAAAAGAAGCGGCAGCATTCATTTTCGTTATCGATGAGGGAAGAGACACAGAGGACACCATAAGAAAAGTAGTACCACAGAAAGGTGCCTGAAAGGAAATACACCAAATGCAGACAGATTATGATGAAAAATCCTTACTATAACATAGGATTTATTTTCTGAAGCAAGAGATTGCCTGGGACAGACCTCATTAGTGTGATGAGAACCTTTCTGAGATAGGTCTCGAAGAGGGATTTGTTCTTTCACTAAGTCAAAAAGCTACCATTCTGACTTTCTGGATTATCCTTCTTCTGGTGTCAGGTTAAAGGAACAAAAACACTGTAAACTTCATGCTGTAAACGGTCTCTTTATGGTTAGCTGCATTCTGGTAAAAACCCCACCACCATGGTTCCTGGGGACTGAAGCCAGCTCACAGGAGCTCTACAAGGCTTGAGGGCGTGCGGTGTAACCGTGCAGGAGTGCCTTCTCCACTTCCAGGCTGCCTTAGCATTCAAGATCAGATAGAAAACACTCGGAATAGTGGGGTCCCGATCACTACAGCACAGGCAAGAGAACTCTATCAGTCTCTATCTGTTTTCCTAAGGGAAGTTCATTACCAGTGACTTTCTCCTCTATGACAAGTTTGCAGATTTGAGTACAGGAGAGCATTTGGTCATTTCTTGCAGTTAACTGAAGAATGAAGTTCAAGCTATTAAAGTTCAGACATGAATGCTAAAGCAGCTGAACGTGCATTTAGGGATCTAGGCACACCGCCTGTATATAAATCTCTGCAAGGGTGCTGGGGAGCAGCATCTCATGGCTATAAAACACTTCCAAAGATAAAAGTCCCCACAAAGACATTTATTTGCACAGTGCTTTAGTGTAATACTGGAGAATAGAAAGAAAATTCAGAAATGGGAAGGGAGTGAGAAAATGGAGACAAATGGAAGTAAAAGCAAAGAAAGTGTGAGAAAAAGACATTAGAAGGAGATACAGAAGCAAAAAGGTGATAAGATGAAGTGCAAAAATTAATCTGAAAAGCCTTTCCAAAACAAGAGAGAAGCAAAACCAGAATCTAATGTGGAACGGATTAAAAGTAAAAAGGGCAAAATGATCAGCAAAGGCAAAGAAAAAAAAAAAAAGTGGAATAAAAATAGAAAGTTACAATATGGAGATGGAAAGTAAATAAACATGCAAGGAAAGTACGGAAAGTGTTAGTGAGGTTTTGTTTCATCATTTATTCTCCATAAAAAGGGTAAAACTGTGTGAATTCAGGAATGTATGAATGATATACTCTGTATTTACAGCAACAGTGGCCAAGATTCTGATTCAATACATAGCAGAGCTGTTAAATCACTTGGGTTTAGGGCATCAAACCAAGGAACAATATTTTCTTCTGGCATATTTAGTGACACCAGCAGCATCGTTTCTCTCTCCAAAACACAGAAGTTGAGGCCACAGGCTCCCTCACTTCCTTTCAGCTTGGCTGTCTAGAAGGCTAGTTTGGACCTGGGTGGGCTGGGTTTTTGTCAAGTGCCTCGCTAAAAGTGTACTCTGGTCTCTCTAAAGTCCTGGTGTGAGTGAACTTGTGCTCAAGAGAAGGAGCATTACCCTTTTTTACCTAAGATAGTACATGCTCCATGCACCCATCTTTCTACATTGTACTGTGTTCCCCACTCCCACTCGAAAGATGCAGCCCATTGAAACAGTTCCAAGCAGCACTATCAGGGTTACGGCTCTGTGAAAGCAAGAAGTACTGCTCAAGAAGTATTGGCCCCTTCCTGCCTGCAGGGTTTTAAATCTGCTCCAGGATATTCTGGAGGGAACACAACTCAGCATCTGGTTATGGGTCCAAAGAGATCTGGCAAGTCTGCTTTGGGCCCTTCTGCAAACCCTTTTGACTGCTCTGTGGAAGCTCTAATGGATTTTTAATCTTTACCTCTGTCAGCACTAAAATCACACCCACAGATTAAAAATAAAAATCTCAACCAGCTAAATTATATAGGTCTTTTGTTCAAACATACTTTTAAGATTTGCATAATTTAGTATTGTGGTCAGTAATAAACATGGAGAAACAGGGCTCCTTTTCAGGAACACCTAATCTTAATAAGGGGGTTATTCAAATGTCTACTTTTGTTTATGGAAATACAGCATTTAAAAATAGAAAGTGGTTTGGGTTTTTGATCTTCTGTTTAAAAGGAAAAAAGTGATTCAATAGAATTAGTAACACTTGCAGCATATCAACCCACTCTCTCATAGAAATGCAATTTAGCAAAATGAATGTGGTTGGAAAGTCAGGCCAGAATAACAACAGCTAACTTCAGATCCACCCAAGGCTTGTATGGGGGCCATGCCAATTAGCATAATAGTTGTGTTTGTTGGGAAGTGAAGTCTTTGTGCTTGGGATGCTTCCCAATTAAAGAACTGTATTTGAAGTGGGATTTAATTTTACTGTTTCAATGCCAGAACATTTACTTGCTGCGTCTGTTTTCATTTCAAATGATGCCGAGGTTACATTTTCAACTTGGTACTGCTGTCATCAAGCCTCTCCAGTGTTTTTATTTACTGAAAGGGAGTGACAGTGGAAGGGTAATATGCCAAGAATCATGGTTTCCCAAAGTTTAATCCAAAATGGATGACCTAAATTGTATAAGGCCCGAGTCGTGAAGAATTTAGCGGGTAAAACACCCGTTAGTGTAAGTTGGAGAACTGAGAAGACTGAAAGTGAACTGACTTCTTTCTCAGCAAACTTTACATTCGAGCTTAGAGAGCTCTATGCCATTAAATTTGTTCAAAAGAATGCACATCAGATAAAAAACAGTCTCTTCTAGACCTGAATGGAAAAATCCGTGAATAAAATAGCCACTAAATTTAATCTTCTTTTCTGTTTGCAGACTATCAGTAGGGCAACCATAGTTCCCTTGAACTTACGGATTTATCAAATTTACTGGACAAATATCTTTCTTAAGAATCTATGGGTTGATCACAAATATTTAAAATTTGGCTTTTCATGCTTAGGTGTGACTGATCAGCTAAGCCATAAGCTGTTTTGTTTCACCCTTCAAGGAGAATGCTAGCCTGAAACCCCACATGATCTCAAAATGTTATTTCCATGAAAACATTCTTCTGATACAGAAGCCATTTTCCACTAAGATATTTGTCAGTAAAACACAAGTGTTTGAATTTTCAGAAAAATAAACCAGAGTACAGAAGAAGTAAATTCATTGAAATCCACTGAGATCTAAAATTAATCCTAATAGTGTTGAGAAAAGGATTACTACGTGTACGTAAACAAGCGAAGCAGAACAAAAGCTATCAGTAGTTCCCAAAGCCGCTCGAGTTCAGGATGTGGACAGCATGAAGTTTACAAGTGGTATTTAAAAATCAATATGACATTTTATGGATAGATAATATGAGTTCAGGGAAATGAACAGATCAAGTTTTGCTATGTCGAGAAGATGCATGACATAATTCAGTACATTCTAAAGCTGCTAAAGAATTAATCTTATGAGAAGACACTTATTAGTTGTCCAAGTGTATATGAACACACACATGTGTACAAATATCCTCTTTTGCACTCTTCAGATCTGCACTAATATTTGACTACCCACAACAGCTACTGCTGGTTTAAGGTTTCGTATGTATCTGAGTTAAACATGACAGTTTAATATTTATATTTACATGGTACAGAAGAGACAGAATCAAGACGAACACAAAACCAAGGTTTCCACCCCTGGGACTGACGCTATCTGAGAACTGCCAACTTTGAAAGTGATGGAAGAGTGTTGACGAACTGGGGATAAGGTCCAATCAAAGGAATTTTGTCTTATATGGATTCAGCTTTAGAAATTCCCTGGCTTTCCAATACTGTAAATCAGCCAAACAGACACATTGGAAAGATACCATAAAATTGTTTTTTAAGTGCAGAAAAAGGTCTGCATGCCATCTAAATATATATGGTTCGACAGATCATGGGCTTCATTCTCCCCTCTCTTCGTTTACATCACTGTAACTCTGCTAATCTCACTAGAGTTACTTCAAATACACATTTGTAATGAAGAGTGGAGTCCAGCTCTAAATCTGTGTGTGATAGAAGCTTGGTAAAATATATAAATCTAAACAGTTATTGGGCCTCGCCCCTAAGGTACCTGATTACACAGCAAGACATAATTGATTTATGAATGCTGAAATTAAACATGGAATGAAACCAGTCTGAAGTGATGTCAGAATGACCTTTGTTGGAGTATATTTTCATCGAAAGAATTTGGAGAAGGAAAGGATCAGCAACAACTGATTAGTTCACAAGCAACATAAAGATAGTTAGAGTATCATTTGACAAACTCAAACCAATTTCTAAGTTTCTGGAGAACCATTCAGGTGTAGTATTTACTCACTCCTTATTTCCTGAAGTGCCCACAATAATAATAGGCACTGAACATGGGGAGCACCAGCCTGTTCACTACTGATCCAAAAATCCAAAATTCCTGTCTGACATTCATTCTTAATCTAATTCTACAAATATATTTATGAACCTGAATAACGCTTAATTAAAAATAAACTGGTATAAATTAATAACATTGTCTCTTCATTGTAGAAGGAGTTGCGAATTGCAAGTTTTAATTATGGCAATCTGTCACTAATCAAAGAGCTTAACTATGAAGGGCTAAACTGAACTGAGAAGTAGAGCGCAGCCTCTCTCAAGTGAGGAAAGCCAAGGATTAGTAACCAGAAAAATAGACAATTGAGGCTCTGTGGTACATATCATTTCATTCACAACAGTAAGCAAATAAAAATTAGACAACTATTGACTACCAGATATACAAATATATATACATACATGTATATAAATGTATATACATGTACATACATCCACATATATACATACATATTTGTATACATACACATACATGCACATATATATACATGCACCTGGACTGAAGGATACCTGAATAAATTCAAAGATGCTAAGAACCTCAGACTGACAAAATCTAAAATGTCAAAATGAACAGCGAAATCTCTCAAAATAAACAATTTTCTAGGACTTTATAGTGACAGATCCAAAACTAATTGAAGACATTCCATACACAAGTTCCTGAAACTCTGAAGCATAAAAATGAGTAAAGTTGCTAAAGAATTAAAGCTGAAAGACACAGCTGTGTATTTTCCACTGCTCATATCCAGCTCTTCTATATCAATGAATAAAATGTATTTCAAGCAGTCTTTTTTTTTTTTACTTATTCAACATTATTTTTTCCTTCTCTTCTTACTCAGGAATACTTATCGTGTGTCAGCTTTGTTTCCTTTTCCCACTGCGCACTAACCTCCATCTGGTGAGTGTATACATAAGAGAGGGGAAGGAGCCCCTTGTTTCAAATCTTCCCTCCTGTTGAAGAATGCCAAAGGTACAGATTCAGAAATACACCAAGGTTTTGGGGGTTATGGTTGGTTGGTTTGTTGGTTGGTCTTGTTTTCTTTTAAATCTTCCCTATTACCAGCAATATTTCTAGAAAAACTGAACACTGTCTGGGACCACATTCACTTTTTCATGCATCCTCCAGTAAATGCAGAACCTACTCTGAAAGAAATGTTCTAAGGTCAATGACTTTCTGACAGTCCCCTGCTAGGGAACCAAAAGAGGTTAACTTAAGCCTAAATGAAAAGAAAACACTGTCCATAGATAGCTGTCAGCTTTCAATTGCTCTCTTGGGAACCCTGTTGTTACAGATTCTGGAAGAGTGGAGCCAAAAAAGTAGGACTTGCTAAAATATGACTTTCCAGTTTTGTTCATTTTCTGCACGTTACTTCAGTAATGTTACCGTCATTTATGCTGTAGCAAACAAGGAATTGCACTGTTTTGCGATAGGTACAACACAGACAAGTAGCAAAATCTCCCTGCCCCTAAGGATTCACAGCCTAGCTGTCAAATAGGATGCTGCAGGTGCACAAGGCAGAAAATGAAGTTGATGTTGGCTGGGAAAAGCAGAGAAATAAAAATAAAATGGGTTGAGCAGAAAAACTGACTCTCATCTAAGCCTACCATTGCCAAGCAGTTGTGGTAGTTGTGATTTGTAGGCACAGCAGCTGAAAGAGGAGATTTAAGAGAGGATTAAACAATACAGCAGATATTCCCATCAAACTATATGATCTTTTTACTTTAGTTCATTTTTGGGACTAAACTCTTTGACAGTTTTTCATGAGTGAAAAATGAGTCAGTTCCTCAGAAAAGAACAATAAGACCTAATGGAAATGACCGACTTCTAGACTGGAACAAAGGGGAACTGTCATCTTGTCACCTTTCCCAGCACTTCAAGGGACAATGAAAAAATTGTATATTCTTAGGATAAGCTTCAGGTAAGTTAAATATAGCACCTATCTGACTCACAAGCATCCCTGTACGGTAGGAATTGTTGTGCACTAACACAGCAATGTTAGAAACCTGGAACTAACACAACATAGCAATTCTACCACCAAACTATTTCTAGACGGCAATTAACAGCACAAGCCACTCAGATATCAGAGCAGGTATAGGAAAATTAGGGAAGAAAGCACATTGTCTGTACATCCCACATCTCTGATGAGGCTTACAATAAGCAATATTTCAGGTAAAGGCTCAGGGAAGGATAGTCTTCATCAGCACTTGCAGAGGGAGCCAAAAAGGATTCAGGTTAGAGGCTATGCATCAGGAATATTTTTTCCTATTATTCAAAAGGAGCAATAAGTCTATTAAAAGTTAATGCGTTAGGAAATTGGAAATTGTACAGCAACTTCTGTATAGTGAAACTAATCCTTTTAAAGTAAGTTCTGAAGGCAAAGAGGAATAAATCTTTATCAGACTTGTGATGCCAGAAAACCAAGATCATCGGTGGCCTGTATAGTTGTCCGCGGTTGTTACATGGATGGGCTTTTGTTTGCAGAAGTGACGTGAACGTCAGAAACAAATGAATGTCAGTGGTAGCATTTCAGTTTATTCACAGGAACGTAGCACGGGAACAATCCTTTTTGCTTATGGAGTCTATCACCATATAATTTCTTGCACGAACTGATGCAGCACTATCTCAAAACCCACGAAGGTTTCACTCCCCTGCTATTCTCATAGCTCCAGGAGTGCAGAAGAGAATGTAAACATGGAGCTTTCCTCTCCCCAAACTCTACTACAGAGGGCAGATTCCCTTTTGAAATCTATAAAAAATGGCACTCTGGGGCCCCGAGACCGGAGGTGGGCGTACAGTCACACCAGTAAACCTGCTTGAGGTTGTCAGACTACTAAAGCCTTACATTTTTGTGGTGAATCATTTTCAGATACAGCCAGGATGAAATAGTCTCACGAGACAGGATTTAATATCGATGGTTCACAAAAAATACCTAAATGAAGCCAAACTCCTGTACAGAAAAGGCCCCAACTGATGTTTCGCCAAACCAGGAAATGCCTGTAAAGAAACACACATGCATGAAAAACAGCCGTCCCCAGGGCCCTCTGAAAGAGCCGTAGTGGAGACAGGATAGCAGAGCCAGCTGCAAGCACAGCCCAGAGCTGACCCACACCTAGAAGAGCGCCGCAGAAAGGAAGCTGGCAAGGCAAGGGTTAAAAACACACTCCCAACAGCTAGAACGCAACAACCCAGCCAAAAGCAAAGCGATATTCAGTTCACGACCCTGTTAACTCTCTGGTCAAATATGCAGAACTGACCCTATTGGAAAAGAAAACCCACAGCTGGTAGTCTGGGGTACCACGGTCGTGACCTAACTAACCGAAGGTCTGAACTTCACGTGGGGTTGAATATCGCAGTTGGTACTGTAGAAATCACAAAAGCTCACGGGATGGTCTGGGGGAGTATCTTAGCAGCCACCAGAGCCACTCAACAGGGCGCTGACGCCCTGCCAACGGCAGCCCCAGGCCGTCACTCCGCACCCCGCACAGGGGGACAGGGGGCACAGGGAGACGAGGTGACCCCCCCACGGCTGCCCAGCGGGCTGGCCCTGCCGCTCCTGCCAGTGCTCCCTAAGGTTGGCTCAGCTTTCTTATCAGACGGTCCCAGCAACCTCCTAATTCTTCCAAAATCTTGGGCGCGCTTCCCTATTTGTTACGCTGGCACCTGCTGGCAGCGGCACGGGCAAAAGCAGATTTCTTACTGTTGGGCTAAGCAGATAAGTTTAATTATGACCCAAGGTGTGCAGCATTTCATTTCTCTCTCTCTCACCCTCTCACCCTCTCTTTGGGTCTAATATAACACATTATACAGAACACAAGGAGGCCTGTTAGATTACTGTTGGAAGATGCAAGAATTGGTTAATTTTGCACCGTTTCTCCCTGTCATTATAATCTTTGCCACAAGAATGGCTACATTCTGCAAAATGTTCTGTTCTCAGTGCAGTCATTGTCATGTGAATGAGCTATCACAGAATCCTAATGCCTGAGATGTTTTATTCTTACATTCGTGACATTTGTATTTCAGTGACAAAAGCTTCAGCAAGAAAAGGGAATGGAAGAAATTTAATCCAGTCTCTTGATCATTTTTAAATTCTAATTTTATGGTCTTTTCTTTCCTAGATGCTATGGCAGTTTCCTTCATATGTAAGAAGTCTGTATTTAGAGTAAGAATGAACTGATGAAATCAAACCTCTGGGATGTTTGTATTTTAATGGTTTCTACATTAAAGACACCATATCAGTGCAAATTGCTGATAGTTAGGAAAGGTGAAAACCAAGGAATATTTGCTAGTCATTTTTTGCCACTTAGAGTGTATGTGTTAAAACTGTGATGAGCTGGAGCTCATATTACACCAGTATATAATAAAAGATCAATTATTTTCAGCCATTGATATCAGCCAATGGGATAGTTTAAACTAATAGCAGAGGTAATCAGGCCAGGGAAGAGCATCACGAATCATTCTAAATGTACAGCAATGCGACATTTAGGATGCTCTTCTGCTTTGCTGATTTCAGTGGCAAAAATTACCTTTGATTTTAATGGGACCAAGATCAGGACCTCAGTCCAAAATCTCCCACCCAGTTTAAGTCTTTTTGTCAAGCCAAAAGTCTCTGAAGTGGCTTGCATGAGTAACAGTTTAGACAATCCAGCTCTATTTTCTTTCTCCATCTCAAATATTTTTGCACTTACCTTGCCATTTCTGCTGATCCTGGAAAATATAACATTTAGCAGGCAATTTGGTAGGGGTTCCCTACTACACACATCAAGGATTAAATTATTATGGCAGAGCAAACAAAACATTCAGATCTGCAGGAGGAGGAAGGGATTCTGACTATTTTTTTTTCCAGCCATGGGTACAAAATAATTGTTCTTCAATGATCTTTCCTACGGCATAACCATAAAAAGGTGTCTGAGCTGTCAAAATGGTATTCGGATGGCTGACTGTCAAAGATCTGTTACAGCATCACAACTGGAAATTTTAATTGCATTCAGACATCACACTGGAAAGTCATGAGTGCTTTTTCTCCCTTCTTCTCCCTCTTACATACACATATTCTTTCAGAGTATAAGCTTATATATTTATATATATTTTCACAGCTTCAAAATTGTATAATATTTTAATCTGTCTGCAAGTCATGTAATAATATCCCCCTCACTATCTCTCTTTTTAAATAAATGTTTGCAGATTCCACTTTTGATACCAGAACTGCAAGGCCTCATTATTTCTTATTTCCAGAGGTTACAGAGTTTTAATGTTAAAATGTAATCTTTGAGATAGTTTCATTTGCCTAGCCTAACCTCTATGATCAAATGAGTACCTTTTTTACTTTTCAAAATACTAGGATCTCAGGACCCATGCATTCTCTTAATCATTGCTCAATTTCTTTTATCCATGTTCCTTTTTTCCCTACACTCATAACAAGACTGCAGCTCAGACCTGCAAGATCTGAACTCTAGTCCATATTTTTAATGTCATGGTTCTATAGATAATGTATTTTTTTGATTTTAGTTCACAGGTAACCTACTTAAAGATATCTAGATATGTATTTTAAATTCTTAGATAAAATGTTCAAGTAGTTGATTTTAACTTGCGATAACAAAGAATTCAGAAAAGAAAATCCATAGGGAACAACCTAACAAGTACATGGTTATACTTTTCTACCTATTTTACGGGGCTTTATTTTACTGGGAATCTCCCTGTTTTCATGCACTGCCTTTTGGCTTCAGTTTTTCTTTGATATTTGTCTTTATAATGAAAAAAATAAAACGGAGATTTATATTAACCAGAGAAAAGCCACTGGGTTTATTAGTCTGAATGTTAAGCCTTTCCATTGAAAATGGATTGAGAGGAAAATTAAAATGGAGGAGAATAGCTGAGTATTTTTCCCACCACGAATACAACCAGTCTGTGCTGCTAACCTTCAGATTCCTCATTACTAAAATAAAGTTCACAAGGAAAAAATAAATGAACAAAGTCTGGTGTTTCCCTCATGGCCTCACACACTTTCAAAACAGTGCTAAGGTTTGATCACGCAGATGCTCTATATTTAAATGCGTTGCTACACCGTCTCCAGCTCTAGTATCTGTGGTGGAGTAGTGTGCTGTGGAGGTCCATAGAACCCAAATCTACCCTGATATGCTACTGTGATAAGAGGTAACACAGGAAACGCATTTTGCCTTCTTTATACGACACCTTGTAAAGCAATAGAAATGCTTTCATTTCGAATGGAACACTTTTTGTATGAGGTTTGGGAAGAACAGCATGAAAAGGTTCCCCCTGCCTCCCCCTTCTCCTGTTCAGCAAGCCTCATGTAAGAAATTTATTATAAAACCTGAGCACCATGCAAATTTACTTCCACTTACGGGTTAGTTTGGGGTCCACGAGAGAAACGAGGTGGTAAATTGGCTCCTCAAAGAGAAGTTTGAAATCATATGCCAGTCTCTGGTTTTTGTTCTCTTTCAGCTTGGCGGTAATCACTGGATGCTACTCCAGATAGCCTCAACAGACAATATGGGAGTACAAGCCAGATGAAGATCGTGTACTTGGGATGGTGTGATGTTTGCCAAAAATTAATCTGATATGGACAGTGGAGTTTTTCAGGGGTTAATTTTGGAGTGAAAAAAGTGCAGGGACAACGTACAAACTCTTTATTCATTTTCTTGCGACTCATGCAATCATTTTTTAATTCAGTTTTATTATTAACTTAGTCTTATTCAACTTGGGAACATCTTTAGAACTGCACAGTAGCTCCCGGTAAAGTATATTATAATTTACTACATCTATTGGTAGTTTTTTCCAAAACAAGCTAATCATAATGTGAATATTCCACATAATCTGCCTGAGATAAGCTAATATTCTTCTAAAAATCAATGTACAAGATAGAGAACTTGAAGATACTCTTTCATTAGAAGAGTATCCATCATGATTCTTTCATAGCTCTCGTTTTTTCTCTGTATTGTCATATAATGTTTTTGGCTACCTATATGTGTGCCTATCTTTTCTAAACTTAAGGGTCAGTTCTGTACTGCAAAGTAAACAAAATTTCAAGTCAGCCTCATACAAATGATTCAGCTATTTTAATTCATAATTAAAAAATAATATACTTGGATTATTTTACTTACTGTCTCTGAGCCGTTTGTGTGCACTCAATCCATGTTTTCAAGTTTTCTTCTATATTCATGAAGATCAGAAACTCAATTTTATTTTGAAATGAAAGCTAAGATTATCAGATGATAACTGATTCCAAGGACTAGACTTTAAGTAAAATACCAGTATCATGAGACTTCTGATAAAATCACTGAAGTTGGCAACAACTGAAGAGTCAGGCAGAGAGTATCACTTTTTTAATCTCCTTATTGTATATACATAAAAAATCAGCACCACAAGTAATAACAAATATTTCTCTATGATCTTCCTATGTATTCAGTTAAACTAAGAATAATACCTCCATCTGGTGACTTCCTCCATCTGTGCCTCCCAAACTATTAACACCTCAACAATATGCAAGAAGGCAGATGTCCTTGATTTATAGGCATAGTACACAGAACACAGGCTCCAGCTATGTACACATCAGTGAAATACGGATGATAATAATACTCATACCAAAAAACTGAGAGGTTAAATTAATTCTTTTTTTTTTTCTAAAACACATGGAGATCTTTGCATAAAAGCCAGTAAAATTAGAATTTAATGGAGTGTCCACATGTATTAAAATAATGTGAAAAAAAAGTTGTCTTTGCATTCTTTTCAGTTAAATACCAGAGCAAAGATGTTGGGATATGGTTCAGATTTTGGTCCAGCTACTCCCAAATACTCATTCGTCTGTTGGCTTCAGAAGAACCTACAAATATCCAAACAGATAATTTCATACATCATCTTGCTAAGGTTTAGCAAACATATTTTCTGCAAGGATATAAGCAACTAGGGGGCAATGATTTGCTTCCTTAGCTTGTATTGACCTTAACTGGGAAGTGAGAGTACTTCTCACTTTACTATACCTGAAACAAAGGAGGTCAAAACAAAGGGGAAAAAAAGAAGATGACCAAAGTGGAATTAAAGAGATGATTTAGAGGGGGAAAAAAAAAAAAAAGGTGAGATAGGAAAGCTGAATAAATAATAAAATAAAATAAAATAAAATAAAATAAAATAAAATAAAATAAAATAAAATAAAATGAAATCACATAAAAAAAAACCCAGAAGAGCTAACAGTGAAGCAAAGAACAGAAGCAAGAAGCAAAAATACTGGTAAGGCCTGGGGATTGCCTGAAGATAGAAAATGAACAAAAAAGTCTGAAAAAAAAAAATAAAGCAGGGAAGAGGGTGACAGAGGACAGTTGGGACAAAAACACGAAGACTAGAATCATAATGGTGATAAATAATATTCTTTTCTACTTTTAATTTCCCTCATAGATGGGAATTGTTATTGCAAAACAGCCTATTGCACAACAATGTAGGGATAAATATCAAAGGTTAAACCTCTTTTGGAAAAAAACTAAAATGTGAGTCAATTCCTTTGTTCTGCACCAGACAGTAAGAGAAAGTATATGCTACATTGCCCAAATATGACCTGTATAAGCTCTTTATCTTACTATTGCTGTCATAAGAGTTCATAACTTTCCTTCGGAGTAGTACATACCAACCACTATATGTTTTGGTGGAGCATTGATTTAACTCATGACAGCAATTCTTCCGTATGGGACGTACTATTCTTATTATTTTCGTTTACTTGCTTTTTTTTCACACTAGCAAAAGCCAGGCCTCCCTGACTGATTTGGAAAGCCTTCACATTCACAATCCTACCAGGAGAGCTTGCACAGCACTGTCCCAGAAAGGCAGGTAAGCAAGACACAAACCAGGTCAGCAGCAGTGGGACACTAGGGGAGCAAATCTTGCTAAAGCAGAAGCAAAGCTGGAAGGGGCATGGGTTTTCTCACAAGGCCCTGAGAGAGTCGTACCTTCATTTTATCAGAGAATAAGCATGTGCTTCTCTTCCCTCTTCTTGCTTTAATGTTTGTGTACATTGCCTACTTTACGGCACCTCTGCTTTGCCAGTAAAGGCAGTCTCTGAGAAGTTGTGTTCATGCTTGACCAACTTGATTAACTTCTATGATGAAATGACGGGCTTAGTGGATGAGGGGAGAGCAGTGGATATTGTCTACCTGGACTTCAGTAGGGCTTTCGACACTGTCTCCCATAAGATCCTCAGAGACAAGCTGATGAAGTATGGGCTGGATGAACAGACAGTGAGGTGGATTGAAAACTGGCGGAATAGCCAGGCCCAGTGATCAGTTGCGCAAAGTCCAGTTGGAGGCCAGTAAATAGCAGTATACCCTGAGGTCAATACTGAGTCCGATCCTGTTTAACGTCTTCATTAATGATCTGGATGTTGGGGCAGAGTGTACCCTCAGCATGTTTGTTGATGACACAAAACTGTGAGGACGAGTGGCTGATACACAAGAGGGTCTTCCTGCCACCCAGAGGGACCTCAATAGGTGAGAAATGGGCCAACAGGAACCTCATGAAGTTCAAGAAGGGAAAGTGCGAAGTCCTCCACCTGGGAAGGAACAACCCCAGGCAGCCAGTATATGCTGGGGCTATCTGTCTGGAAAATAACTTGGCAGAAAAGGCTCTGGGGGTTTTGGGCGGACACCAAGTTGAACATGAGCCATTAATGTGCTCTTGTGGCAATGAAGGTGAATGCTACCCTGGACTACATTAGACAATGCATTGCAAGAACATCGAGGGAGGTGAGCCTTCCCCTCTCTAACCCCCTATCCAGCCCTGGTGAGGCCACTACTAGACTTCTGTGTCCCATTCTGGGCTCTTCAGTACAAGATAGACATGGACATCCTGGACATACTGGCACTTCCAGCAAATAGACTGGAGCATCTCTCCTCAGAGGAAAGGCTGAGAGCTGGGACTGTTGGGCCTGGAGAAGAGAAGGCTCAGGGGGATCTCATCAATGTATATAAATACCTGAAGGGAGGGTGCAAAGAAGACAGAGCCAGGCTCTTTCCAGAGGCAACGGACACAAATTGAAACACAGGAGGTTCATCTGAACATCAGGAAAGCGTTTTCCACTGTGAGGGTGACCAAGCACTGGCACAGGTTGTCCATGGATGTTGTGGAGTCTCCATCCTTGGAAATATTCAAAAGCCATCTGGACATGGTCCTGGGCAACCAGCTGCAGGTGGGCCTGTTTGAGCAGGAGGCTGGACCAGATCTCCTCCAGAGGCCCCTTCTGACTTCGACCATTTTGTTACTCTGTGACATGATTTATTTTTTTTTTCATTTTTCCCTTATTACCCCAACTTCCTTCCTTAGTAGTGAGAAACGTCCTCTTCACCTTATCTGTAAAGATCTTTGCTGCAGCCTCCAAATTACTATACGAGTTTACACTTCCAGGCAAAAAGCACTTTCAAGAAAACAACTATTCACAAAAGTTAGCTCTCAGAGGCAAGTGATTTAATTCTGTGTCTCATTTATTCTTTTATTCTAATTCCAAAGGATTTGGGACCTACAAGCTGTGCAGAAAGCTACTCCAGAAGCCGATGATCAGGTCATTTTATAATCGACTTTCAGATCTTCCTTCCCTTTGACTATCTGATGCCTCAGGTTAGGTCTCCATCTAGGCCGGTGCAGTCCCAAATGGCTTCAGTGCTGCTCTGCACCAGTCCTGTTTTGTCCATATGAATGGCACTGCAGTACTGTAAACATTCCAGGTATGGGCCCTGTGTTTTACCTTAGGGAAATGAGTCCTCAATCCAGACTAATTAAATTCATTAAAATAATAGGTAACATTATAGACAGTCATATTTGTGTGTGTTTGTCTAAATTAATTTGTCTAATTACTATTCAAACAGCATAATACTGTAAAATTATTATTTTTTGAAGAAGGCATTAAACTAGTGATTTCGTATGTTAACAGCATATAGATTTTATAGGACCCTTGGGCCCTCTGTTTCATGATGCTAAACCTATTTTTTAAACACAAGTTCCCTCTTTTACATATGTTTTAATTTAAACATGGAAGGTATGGGATATGACCTTGTGTTCGTTCCAAAAGTTGGATGCTCCTAAACCAAAAGGCTAGCCTATTAACAAGTTGCCTAATAAAAATATTTTTAGGGAAACTAAGTCAACCATGAAGACAAGATGCAAAAAACTTGTCTGTTAGACCACAAAGGCTAAAAGCAATTCTTGAAAAGCCGCAATAATAATGAAAAATAATTTAAAAAGTTATTAAAGTGGTAAACTGTAAAGCTTCAGCTCCCTTTGTCACAAAACACAGAACCTACTTTATACCAATTGCTGCTGGCTTCTGTCTTAATTGGACAATTGCCATTGTGCTCGTACTCAGAAATTCCGTATTTCAATGTTTCAAAGATTGACTGCTGCTGGCTTGCACCCTCCCCCGTTCATTCATAGGGAGCTTTGAAAGGTGGTCTGCTTTGACATGTACATCATTAGACAGAAGAGGGGAAGCAAGGTATCAATATCAGAAATGAGCAATAGCAGGAAAAGAGTGTGGCAGGAAAAGAAAACAATTAGAAACAGTTTGGTGTCCTGAAGTAAAAAAAAAATACTAATAATAACTGCCAAGTTGGGCTGACAGAATCCCATCTAGAGAAACAGAGAGGCAAAATACGATAAACTGTCCAGCTTTATCAAAGAAATAAGACTGGAAAGCCTGCTTATACGGACTTTGATGAGAGTGCCTAATGTAAGAATTCTTGGGCTGAGATTTAATGATCTTGCCTACCTTTTGGCTAATACTGTAAAAATAAAGTACAGTTAAGGGATAGATAACATTATTTTCAAAAAATGTATCTCTAGTTTTATCCAGCTTCTTACAACACTCCCAGATTTAAGAGGAATGGTGACTTTTGGAAAGTAAATAAAAAACTTAGCATCACAGTCATATTTAGGGTAGAAACCGAAGATCCATCCTCAGCTACAGAGCAATCATAAATGCTTCAAGTAGAAGTTATCTACTGACTACTTCATCTAGGACCCTACTACCTTTGTATAGTAGTCATGAGATTACCACAAATATCCAGGATTGGGCTGATACTGCTTCTAGAGACATCAATAATAGAACTCCCATTAATTTTAAAGACAGACAAGCTAAATCAATGCTAAGAGCTTTTGAAAATCCTCTCCTAAAGGTTTTATACGACAGTCTCCTGCCACCTAAATTATACCTGACATAAGTAGAATCTCAGGTTGCATTCAATAATTTGTTTGATGTAGTGCTTACTCCGTTTATTTAAAAATAAAAGCAAAATTCCCAAATGAAATAAAAAGTTTAACTGTTTTTTAAGCTTTTATTGAATTCTTCTTAGGATGACAGATCCTGTGGTTTGAAGTTCTGCAGGATCAATGCACAATATTTTGCTAACCTTTTTTTGGTTCCAGTTTGCTTGGGTTCTCACTCACAAAATTTCACTTTCAGGTTCAACCTCACTTAAAAGTTCAGAGTGAATTTCAGCCAAGCCTACTAACTGTGATCTGGTTTATGTTAAAGCCAGCCCATAAACTGCTCAAAACTGGGCCCGAATTCTTTTGAAACTGGGCCTAAGGTCTGTGTAAAAGCAAACTCAAGAAAACGTTTTGATGAACCTAGGTTCAGTATTTCAAAGTCTATAATGAAACCTGAAACAAACCAAATTCCAATTTGTTTGGGGCTTCATACTGAAAGCGTTGCATTGCTCGGTCAAATTGATGACATTTTACCACAACTTTAACAGTGAAAGATTTTTCTTCCCATAATTTCCCCCAAACCCCTTGGCTGCTGGAAACAGTAATGTTTTACCATGGATACAGATTACAGAGTGGGATATGGGGAAGAGAGTGGAGGTTACAGGGTATAAAGATATTTCTTTGGAGTTGGCATTTGGAGCAGGGAATCAGACAACACAAGAGATTTTTTTATTCAAATACATCCAGATCATAAAAAGGTTAATTTCAAGAAGGTGAGCTAAAATAGATTGCATTTGTGTTTTTGTGTCTTTGGTAGAGCCATCTTTTTTCTGGAAAGCGAAGTGAAAACCTTCACATATTTACTTGATTTCTTTTGGAGAAAAAGCAATTTAAAAATTAGTAATTTGATCGTAAATGCTTTCTCCTTTCAGCTGGGCAGGGAGGAAACTGGAGACTATCTTGTCAACTACAGAAATAGTCCGGCTTGCATAACTCTGCTTCTGACATGGCTGAGTGCAAACATGCTCATGTGCTTCGCTGTTTTGAAAACAGAGCCAGCTATGGCTTCACCATCACCATGTGCATGAGTGAAAAAGAAGCCAAGAATTGCAATCTGGAAAGTAAAAAGATGGGCAGTGATGGACTTTCCAGGGAAGCAGTTAGGCCCTCTTTTAAAGGACATGTCTCTTCTAAAGACAGGGAAAAGTAACAGGAGAAAAGTGTCTTTTTTTCAATACTAACAGTGACCAACAAGATACCCCAAACGATTCTACTAAAGTAGCCTAGTGGAATAATCTCTACTAAAATCTCTAGGAGTGAAAATGGTACAATTCCACAGAAGTTACCCAGAAAGCCTTTCCTACTTGTAAAGATAAAATACAAAGGCAAACAACATTATTTTCATACATTTGAATCCATTCCATTTAATTGTATAGGAGCCACACAGATATTTTTCTACTATACTTCCTAGGCTAGTTCAAAACCTATTGAAATATTATATTCTACTCCTTCTGTAGGAGTGCTTTTGAAGTGATCACAGAAAGGGGTGGTGTCCAGTCCAGAGAAAATGTAAGGCTCATGCTAGTCATTCTGCCACTGAAAAACATTTGTGTGAAAAATATTTGTGTGAAAAATATTTGCATTAAAAATATTCCATCTTTATATATGTGGTACAGCTGTTTTTGTTAGGGATGCTGAAATATAATTCCCAAAGACAGCAACCATGAAGCCAATTTAAGATCCAGGAAAGGTCTAATTGTGCTCCCACGCCAGGCCATGACAAGGTTTGGACTCAACAGCAGAATCCGTCCCAGAATAATTTGCAGGAAATGGAGCAATTGAAAATAGAGGGGTTAACAAGTTTATTTTAGAATTAACTTTTACTTCGGTGAAGATTAATATGTCAAGCTGAACACTAAGTAGAGGTCAGTGCTAAAAGACCACCACACTAATCACGGGAATGTGTTGGTGCAGACATTGATGTGTTGCAGCAAATGTTTCTGGAGGAAAGCAAAGAGCTGTTTCTCCCCAGCTGTTGGCCTGGGGCGGCTCCCGAGCCCTGCAGCTGCACCACTGGCCCTTCTCCCCCCAGGCTTTCCCTGCTCACCACAGCCTCCTCGCAGGCTGCCTTCTTCCCTGCAAAAGCATTCCAGATTTCACCAGCACCAAAGTCCCACCGCTGTCCTCATGAGAGGCGAGTATCCTGCTCTCCATTAAAAAATAAGATGCAGCTTCCATGTATCTCTAGGAAACAGAGGACAACAGCGCATAAACAAGGAGACAGCGGTTTTCTGGAGCGCTAATCCTCAGCATTTTATTTAGGCAAGAAGAAACTATAAAATTTTTCAGTTCTTGGCACAATCATTTTTAAAGACTTTTAATCTGACAGGTTCTGTTAGAATCACAGAATCGTGGAATCACCTAGCACTGCCAAGTCAACCACTATACCGTGTCCTTCAGCACCACATCTACACATCTTTTAAACACCTCCATGGATGGGGACCCAACCACTTCCTTGGGCAGGCCATTCCAATACTTGACAACTGGTTTGGTAAAGAAATTTTTCCTAATATCCAACCTAAACCTCCCCTGGTGCAACTTGAGGCCATTTCCTCTTGTCCTATCACCTGTTCTTGGGAGAAGAGACCGACACCCACCTGGCTACAACCTCCTTTCAGGTAGTTGTAGAGAGCGATCAGGTCTCCCCTCAGCCTCCTTTTCTCCAGGCTAAACAGCCCCAGCTCCCTCAGCCGCTCCTCATAAGACCCTCTAGACCCTTCACCAGCTTTGTTGACCTTCTCTGAATGCGCTTCAGCACCTCAATGTCTTTCTTGTAGTGAGGGGCCCAAAACTGAACACAGTATTTGAGGTGCGGCCTCACCAGTGCCGAGTACAGCGGGACGATCCCTTCCCTACTCCCGCTGGCCACACTATTTCTGATACAAGCCAGGATGTTACTGGCCTTCTGTTGACCAGTCTGTTACTGAGGAGCACTTACTGAGTGCAGGATACAAAACAGCAGGGCCCAAATGAGCAACACCCTCTAAAATAAGAAAGAGGAGGATTCCCTAACCCTGAAGACAGACACCTCTGTTGCAAGGCAAAATAATTCTACTTTTGCTTTAAAGAGATACTGCTGTGTCACAGCCCTTAAATCTACATTTGTAAGGGACACAATATACTTTCTTATGGGAATTCTTAATTTTCTGTTACTTGCTCAAGGCAGCAATCTTGAATAGGGCGCAGCACACAGGCACATTGCTGCTTCCGCAGGGTTCGTCCTGCTGTAACACGCAGTCCGTGCACTGGTCAGCAGTTCCCCAGCTAAAGCTGCCTGCAAGGGGCAAACCTTCAGTGGGTGATGCTCCTGAGTCCAAGAAGCCTGCGTCCAAGAAGCTTGGAAAGCACAGCATTATTCATGGCCAAATCAAACTCCTGCGCCTCAGATCTCCTCAGCTCAGAGGACAGAAATTTATTCTACAGTTTTATAGAATGCTTTCCAAATTTCAGAATTCCTCATGTTTCATTGTATCTCCTGAACAGCCCTTCAGTCATATCCCTTTGGCATTTGAAACTTTCACACAGGGAGAAAGAAAGAGGTGAGGGGAGAAATATTTAAGTCAAGCGGAGCAATGAAACTTGAAATATATACAAACCTGCAAATTACCCACACAGAGGTGTGATATCAGAAATACCTAATGTTTCCCCTGACACTCAAACTGCCTGCTCTAAGTTGGCTGTGTCGATGTAAGGTATTTATCACTGCAAAACCCTATAGAACGTTTTCACCTTCGTAAATATACACACTTATTCTGATGCACCTTAAAACTGCAAAAGGGAAAAAAGAGAAATGCTTTTACTATCACACCAGTTCATTTTCATCTTAAAAAATCGGCAAGATTACAACTCATCCCTTTATCCTGGGATAATTTATCGGTGTTATTTCCATCTCTGGGGAACAAAGGACTCCTAGTCTGTATGCTGCAGAACAGAAGCGCCTGACAAGGATAAAAAAGCAGGACCACTGTATGGTAGTCATTGGAATTGAGAACAGCAGCATATTCATTTCAAGAAAACTCTTTCCTCCAGAATTTCCTAGTATACAGAGCTGAAGTTTGGAGGCTCTTTTGTGGGACCCTTAGCCTTAAATAGATTTATGCAGTTTACACAGCTCACTAAGGCTTGGGATCCTCCAACGCTGCAGGTTTCTTCTGACTGTTATAGACAGGTTTTAATGAAACCTGGTGAAAGATATGGAGGCTGACAACCACCAAGAGGCAAAAGGATAGAAAGCAGAACATGCGTCTGCAAACAAACAGTCACGCCTCCAGAAACACGGGCACATAACACAAGAGCAGCTATATTGATTATCAGATAGGATTTGACACCGTTAACAGATAAGCTCTTAGGCCAAAGTTGTTGGTTATCACATATGTATCACTACAGACTACTTTAGCTTTAATAGTCGCTCTGACAGAGAGAGAGAGTGAGGCAGACAGACAGATGGTTTTCAAAGAGGGCGGGAAAGGTTCTAACCTCTAACACAATCAACAACTTTGTTCAAATCTTTCTTGACCAAAAAAAACCCACAACCAACAACTATGAAACCTAACAAGACATCCTTCATGGAAAATTACTGAGTCCAAAAATAATATCCTTTTGAATGAGCAGTGGAGGTTACCACAGCATATACTAAGGGAAATAAGAAAGCAATTAAGATACCTTTGTTAAGGAATTTTTAACCTGTCAGCAATATATGTCTTTTGTTCTTCAATCTTTTAGGTTAATAAAATCAAGGCCAGTTCCCTTAGAGATGCTGAAGCTATTAGATATCAGTAAAACTTAATGTACCACAGGGACCATGTAAGAAAAAAATGCACTTAATTGAGTGTTCAGAGCCAGAGCCACCCATTGTAAGTGTATTCTGGCAATTGAGATGTTATTATTGCCAAGGCTTTGCCATATGATTATATAAATGCATCTTTTTGGAATGAGAGCTCTGAATACATGGCTGAAAACATGGCTGCATTCCTTAAAAAGAAGGGATGGCGCTCTTCTTTTGTGTTTTATCATTGCCATCCATAAGAAGCAGCAGTGTCATTAATGGGATTACATTTCTAACGAATTCGTAAGCAAATCTGGTAAAAATGACTTTCCAAAATGAGAGATATTCAGTATTTCCTAGTCTGAATTTGCATTTATAATAAAGTCTCTGTCTAAATGGTAACCTTATTATCAGTCTCTCAGGACTGTGTTCAGTCCTTGTGAAGAAACAAAGACACTCCTTTCCTTCTTACTTCATTTCTCCTCTCTGGATGAATGATGTATGAGCTTTTCCAAATGCTTTCAGCATATGAGGGCTCTATTTATCTACGCACTGGAAGTGTTAGGAGTGAATGAAGACAAAGAAACCCAAAGAGCAGCACTAACAGTAATTCAAACTCTGATTACTGATCCAAATTAGTCTGGACAAAGCGAGAACGGCAGGGTTTTGATATGGGATCTTTCAAATAACAGTGAGCTACTACAAAATCCATATTTATCTGATGTATCCAGTGCTCTACAGTCAGATTCTTGAGTTTCAGTAGAGAGAACAAAACCTCATACAAAGCTAAACTCCACAGGTTTAGTTCCAGGTTATTGATCTTCACTCGAAAACTTCTAACACTAAGTAGGGGTATGTGAACTGGAGGAAACATTCCCCTCAGGGGACATTTGTCCAAGGCTGCAGTTCTCACACAGGGGTTTTTATCAAGCGTATACACCTATTCCCTTAGGGACTGAATGTACAGTCTCAAATCTCTTCAGGCTGGAAGTCTCACCTTGCTAGAGCACAGGTTTTGGATAACTAGCAGGGCCCTGGAAGCCTGCCCCCACAAGCTGAATACATTCCCAAGAAAATATTCCCAAGCTTTACAATATATTTTTCTTCGGGGGGTAAAAAAAAAAAAAAAAAAAAAAAAAAAAAAACACCACAAAAAAACCCCCACCTTTTTTATAGCTAAGAGGCATTTTCAAAGAAAAGAAAAAGAAAATTTTTTAGGCAGCAGATGTGAACAGGTTACTGTAACATTAGTCTTCCTCAAAGTCATGGAAATGCTGATAGAAAATGAAACTGTTAAAGAATTAAGGGACTGTAGCACAGTCAAAGTTAACAGTTTCATGGAAAACAGGTCTTGTCAAAGAAATCTGATTTTTTTAACATAATTTCCAACATGCTTCCTTTTTATAAGGAAAAAATTACCTTTCACCCTCCCACTACCTTAGCGTTGATCACAACATCTCTGTTAACACTACACGCTCTGACAACGGTATTTATAAGACTCCACAGGGTATTTCCATCCTTTCCAGTCATCCTATCCCTTGTAGTTGCATTTACATTTGTACAAAGTCCTCTCATCCAAAGTCCTCATCAGCTCTTCCCCATGCTGCTCCTTCTGGAAAGGTGGCTGTTTCTGCCTGGATACTTTATTATACCATTTTGCCTAGCTAATAACGTCCCCACCATTCCCTGGGGGTATACACACACAAACACATTTATTATAGCCCAACATCGTACATATGAGCATAGACTTCAGGGGCTTTTGAGCTTCCCTCTGAACAGCAAACATTATGAGTCTTTACATAAAATATTACGCTAGGCCAGCTTCCAAACAGAGAAATGCCAGAGACTAGTTTTGGATGTCTGAAAGCTTGATTTTGTTCCTAATATCCTGTGGCAGTTTGGTGAAATCCTGTACCTTCTGTGTGCCTCAAGATGCACCTGTGAAGCGAGGAGGAGAATTGCAGACGCAAAAGGGCATCCAGTATTTTTCAAGGTGCAGAAAAGCATACAATAGAAAATAAAGCCTATAAATAAAAGCTATGAGAAAAGGCATATTAGGCTTCAAAATAAGGTATGTTGGAAGGGGTAGGGGTCAGCATTGAAATAAATTTGGCTGTAGGCATTTCAATTTCAAGATAAGATATGTTGAGGTGGTTAAGGGAAACTGATTAGATTAGCCATTTATATTCATTGGTAGAGAACGTTAGCATGAAGGAGGGACATCTAGAAAAGGGAATGCAGTTAGCTCATGTGTAACTATTAATGAAAAAGATGTGTCTGATCACTGTGAAGTCAAATTGGAGTCTGTATCGAGCTTCTTTCTGCCCCACCCACTCTTTAACAAGAAATCTCACCTCTTAACATCCATCACCTCCCCAACCTGACTCCCACTAGCCACACACTTTAATTCCCACAGGACAGAAAACATCTTCAGATTTTGGGGTTCTGTCTATAAAAATAGAGGGGGATAGAAAAAACCTTTATTGTCTGGTCTGGCAAGATTTTGCTAACTGAGATTGGACGCGTTCCAAAACAGAGTTGGACTCCTGTTTGTGTAAAGGTTTTGTTGATGGTCCCACAAAATGCTCAAATGAAAAATCCCTGTTTCAGGACATAGCCAGTTACTTAACCTGGACCCTCTATGCATTTTTGTGAGCTGCTGCAGAGAGAGGATCTGCCACTCCAGACACAGCAAAACCCCATCTCAGCTCAGAGTGGAGCATGGTTGAGAGGGAACTGGGATTTCAAGCCTAGGAACTTTACTGTCCTTGTGCTAGCTGGAAGTATCTGTGGATTGTTGCAATGCTAATCCAAGGCTCTGCTTACGTGTGCTCAGAGGCCAAGGAGCAAGCTGCAACTCGCCTACTGGTGCCTGTGCATGGGGCTGCCCCGTCCCAGCCCACAGGCAGCAGGGCAAGTGCCTCGGCTGCTGCTGGCCTGGCAGGCCCCAGAGGGTGAAATTAAAGACACCCTTTAAAGTTTCACTTTTTTTAAGTGCAGGACTTAAAGTTCTACATTTTCGCAGAACATCTGCCATCTGGGCTGTGGCGCAGAGTGAGCTGAAGTCATGCATCCCTACCACTCAAGCCAGGCTTTTCAGATCAGAACAGACTCTGACGTCTGTTTCTTCTGTGGATCAAGCATGGATAATGACACACAAACCAAAAGCATTTGTAGACAGTAGCAAAACTGAGAAGTCATATCATAGCAGTGTCACTACCTTTTACAGGGACTCACATGATCCACAGAAGGTCCAAAAGCAGAGCTTAGGGGAAAGGAAGGGATGTATATGGCTTTCCCCTCTTTGGCCAAATGGAAGAAACCAAGACATTGTTTTTGCTTAATCAGCAAAATCTTACCAGGCCAGAAAATAAACAGTTTTTTCTATCCCCCTATTTTAATAGCCAGCTCCCCAGTTCTGCTGTTAATGTGACACAGCGTGCTGAAACATCTTTGCAGTCAGAAGAGGAGTACGACAGAAGGATCCTTCTGTTTTCTAGCAAGTAATTGCCGAAACATAAAGATCTGCATTATTAAATTTCCACAGAATGAGCCTGTGGGTAATACAAAACTAAAGGAAGCTTAACAGGATCCAGGGACAGCATCCAAAGTTCCCTCCTGTGAGACAGGCATATTTCTCAATATTTTTTCCCTAACTTTCATCAAATGTACTTCTTGTTAATAACTGACTATTACCTGGTGTCTAGGGTTGTTTTAAAGCCTAGGATCTAGATATTTTCTCTGGTCACAGGCAGAACAGACTGATGCCATGCGAGATCACTAGGAAAAAAAAGCAGAAAGTCTTCTGTATTCCTACCTACATCTGAAGGGCTTGGCGTCTGTCTGTTTTATAACAAAGAGGGATAACTGTTCATAGGTATGTAGCTTGCCTGAGGAGTGCCTTCATCAGGTCAAGTTTTGTGTCAAGCCTTTTTAGACCTGGAAATACAGTTCTGATTTTTGGAGGAACTAGCGCTTTTCAGAGATAATATTTGCCTGCTGTCGTACTGCCGCAATCTTGAAGAAAAAAAGCACATATAGAATTTCCGAGACAACAATGCTTTTCTAGGTCATTATTGTATGGAGAGAGAATAAATATTTAAGTGAGTCAGACCTACCAGTTATTAATGAGAAATCCAGCAAGCATTCATTTGGCTAGCCACCTTCACAAGGGTTAATCACACATTTCCATAACCTGCTTACATAGCTCTTCCTTATGCACCATGGATGGCTCTGGAAGGTCAGGCTTACAGAATCCTGTATGCTCAGACTCGAAAGCCCTGAAAAACACACATGACTCACATCTAATTGTTAGCATTTATCATTTTTATATTCCGAGTATACTCAATAAAATGGGATTTACTCTGTTGATGCGACAGTTGAAATATTTTTTGCTTAGATGTAAGCAAGAGGTTATGATCGCTCAGTTTTCTGATTGGTACAGGCACATTACAGCACCGTGTTTCAAGTATAGAGGTGTTACAAGGGAATAGATGATAGAAATCTTTTGAACAATAACTTTGTATGCATAATATACACAGTACTCTATAAACACACATGTGCCCTCTTGAATTCCAATATGAAAATGCAGACATATCCTACACAAACTTGCTCTAGAAATGAGATGGAAACACGGTTGCCTAATGATGAGTGTGTGAGAGAGTCACAGGTTAAATTTGCTCACCAGTTTAGCAAGACGAGAAAAAGAAAAAGCGTGCAAACTAAAGAGAGTTCCCTGGGCTAATTTTCTAACCATCAATCAGATGATTTTTCTACTAAAAGAGAATGAAAGCAAAAGAGACAGAGAATTATTATAATAAATATAAACTACCTTCAGCCAGGAGAAACTATATCAAAATGACTAGGGAAGCAGGAGAAAAGGGATGTGATCTGTTGCATTAATTGCACTATAATTAGTTATATAGATCCTGCATCCACTTCTCATAAATGTGTTCCACTTTTTATATAAAAAATGCTTAGCATTAAAGGCAGGAGCTGTTGTCCAAACTCATATCCATTATATTCTGAGATGTGTTTCCCATACATTGCTGGTATCCATTAGCTTTTAAAGACTAATTAGCACAAATTCTACATCAGTGTGGGCTGGACTATTTCACTTCACATTTTTTTCGAAAGACAGAAAAGGAACAGATGTGTGTGTGTGTGTGTGTATGTGTTTGTGTATGTCTTTACCCTGTCTTCTGTGGGTTGTTTACACAGAGAATCACTGAATAAGCTTACATTCATTTGAAGGCTCCATGTTCCATCTGTCAGAGTCCAGGGCCTTGAACTAGTTGCATCCATACTGCCTTTTTGGCCAGAGCTCAAATCTCAGTCATTCCCACCAGGTACATGCAGTTTTTAACTCACAACAACAGTTGGACCCACTCCAAACAGTGCAAGATCTAATGCGCAGAAACTGCAGCCCATCTAGGGTTTACAGTCAGGATCCAAGCTAGCAGGGCAGTACAGACGTACATGCTATGAATACAATTTTTCATTATATGCATATATGCATTAACTAAGCAAACAAACTTATTTACAGAAGTTTCATTTGAGTAAGGCGAGGAATATTCCTCACCTCAGATTTGTCCTTCACAGCTGGCTCCTGCGGTACAGTATATACAGACAAAGACTTTGCCATGACATCTGCCTGATCCCTGAATAAACATGGCTGTGAACACATGTGCTATTTCTGCTTCTGTATTTGTATAAGGGCAATGTATTCAACTATGAAAGTCGTGTGACCATTAAAATACAGTCTGCTTTAAGATGTCCCTTTCTGTTTAAGGAAGAAATTTAGTAGGAGGAAGAAAAAGAATAATGTATTTTTGGACATTCAGAAAACAGAAACAGTGAGTAGTGTTTTTCCAAAAAAAAAAATAAAAGAACATGCTACTGTTTATTTTATGGGCAATGATTTTTCAAACAAAGTATAAAACCCCTGGATCTACAAAGACTAGGGTGGATGTGGCAGTAAAAATGGTGTATTCCTTTAGCTATTTCTAACAAAGGCCCTGTTTCTATGAAGAAAACTGTAAAGACAGATAGTTGCACTCATGTGCAGTTCCTACTGAAATAAACACGATTTGAAGATTCCTTTTATCCTAGGGACTAAGCACTCCCTCCATCTGGAAGCTGCACAGCCACAATTCTGCTGTCTCCTCTTATGTTGCCCATACCATGCTAATAGAGAAAAAGTTCTGAGGGAGCAGATACCCTCCCTTATATGTAGTTTTATGACAACACATCCCATGATTCACACTGGACATATTAGACTATGTGCTATGCCATTTCCAGGGGAAATGTGCAAGTTCCAGGGCTGAGCACAAATCACTTTTTACAAGTACCCACCACTCTGTCCCCAGTGCTTGGTTACATTTGGTCAGAGAGATTATAGGAGTCTTTTGGTTCCCTGGTTGGATGAGCATACAGTTTAAAGATAAACACTTGCACATTTGAATTTTCATGTGAGAATACTTGCCAATATAACTGCAGATTCACTTTCCACAAATATGCAGGCAAACCAGCTTGACTGTAAAATGCTCATGAAATTGTACGTGTGTATCTGAAAACAAGTGCAATTAAATATGAAGGGAAACCCAATGCAGAACATTCGCAACGTCTGTTCACCTCTATTATTTCCTGCAGTAAAGGTCTGTGTGTGCCTGTGATCCTATGAAAAAATATTAATTCTATATTAATATTAGGTGAAAGGAAGTAGAATCATCAGCTTCATTTGAGCAAAAGTAGAAGAGGCAGCTGTATCTGATCAGTAGCAAAAAGTCGCTCAGCCCCAAAATTAAAAAGGCCAGTAGATAAAATTCTGTTTCAGCTTATTAGGTATCTCTCCTTCTTTTCTGCCCTTTTTCCCTCAGATCAGCTTTCTTCTTTCCAGAGCCCAGTAATGGGTTAATTGCATGCAACACATGTTCTTGTAATCAGTGAAGTTTGTTTTCATCTAGGTGCCCTTTTAAGGGGAACTTGCTTGTCTTTTCTGCTCTTGGAGCAGTAAGAAAATTAATTAGCAGCCAGAAACGTTGTTACTGAAAGAGTAAAAACCTGAAGCAGATAGTTCCCAAATGTCAGACTGGTAGAAGGCCAACTAAACTAACCCAGCGCAGACTCGGGTCCTTTGGGATGACCTCTTCCCCCCCAGAGCTTCAGTGCAGAGAGAGTCACCATCTCTGCTCCTCGTTATTACTGTCTCAGCTTACTGCCCTAAAGAGAAGGGTAGTGGGAGGATGAGAGAGGTGCTAATCCACAGAGCAAAATACAAAAAGATTTACACCAGAGCTGAGTAAATACGGGCAAAGGAATGAACCCAACGTCTTTTTGAACAAAATCCTCTGCAAGTAATTTGCTTGATAAAACACAGCTCACATTTGGGCGGGGAGCTATGTTAGCAGACAGAGTGGAAATAGCATGAAACCTCCTTTAAGATGGTTTGCATAATGTCAAATAGGTTAAAGAAACCCTGCTTCCTAAATTAAAACCATATTACACTTAAAGGAAAAATTTATTTTGGACAATGGTAGTGGAAAGAATGACTAAATAATATAACTGTAATTAATTGTTCACACGTGAACAGTATATAATGTTTGTGATTGCCCAGAGTGCGTAATGTACATAGGGAAGTAATTGATGTGTGCTTTTGTATTGTCTGGGCCATCGAACAGTGCCAAATCAGGGACAACGGGGGAAGCACGTGCTCAGAGTTTAAGTATATAGGAAGGCCCATGGCAGCTTTAGACGGGTCTCCAGCAACACGTGTGTCAAGTCAAGAATTCTTCAAGAATTCTTGGTTCCCTGTTCCAAATCTGTGCCCCAGCAGCTTCTGCTCCCTCCAGCACAAGAAAGAAAAAAAAAAAAAAAATCCAATTCCAAAATACGGATGGTTATCTTCACGAACAAAAACACCTAACGGAAACCAGGACCTGGACCTGCCTTTGAGGAGAAAGCAAAGATTTCCAAATGCCAGTCTTCCTCTCTTGATCTCATATACTTCTGTTGTTAGTGAAAACTGTAAAACAGTATTTACAAGGTTCTGCACAGCGTGAGGCTGTTTGTATGGAGCACGTCGAAGGAGAGTTTGTTCTCTATACAACAGTGCAACCTAGTGGCTCGGAATAAAAGCTCTACCGCTCATCCGCGAAGCTGTTTTGACATCTTTTGCAGATATTTTAGCATTTGAAAAACAGCACTTACATCAAACGCTCTTGCTTTACAAGTCATTCAGTTACCTCGTTAGGACGGGCACAGGAGAGAGGTCTCCTCATTGGCATCACAGACTTTCTAATAAGTTGGCATAACGCGAGCAATGAACTTTGGGAGGGTAAATGGCAGGTTGGGTTGCGCCTGGCAGGCTATTACTCAGGTTGTGTAATTTATGCAACCGGTTTTGATGAAACTAATGTGATTATTGATGCGTGTAAGGATTTCTCTCTTGCTTAAGGGCTGCTGGAACCAGTCCCCAAGTCAGAAATTCTTTAGCAAGCTGTCATCAGTACCAAAGCAGGGCCACTGACAGGCTTGAAGTCATCCGCTCTAAGACGGCTGGGTATTTATTGCAAACCGGTGCTAAGTTTGCCCACATTGTTTGGCAGATTTCGGATTCGAAGGGTAGGGAATACTGCAAGGAGTGCAGTAATGGCAAATAACGCAGTGTGGTAAACTCCATTAAAAAGAGAACGTTGTCTAAATAAAGGCTTGATCCAAAGCCCATTTAAAAGTCATTGCAGGGAGGGTGCTTTGCACGTTCTGATCTGCCCATTAGAGAAAAGCAGGGGGGAAAAAAAGCCTCATTTAGTGCTGACACAATGTTTTCAACTCAGCCCATTTGTAATAAGATGCTCTTTAGCCAAATCATTTAAGTCATTTGGAAATCATTTAGAATTCTCTTTCAGAGCAATTAGTAAAAAGCTAAAAGCCTCAAATGGTTCTTTGTGGTGGTTTCATAATTATTATTTTAAACCAGAAAATATCACCTTAAAGCAGAAAAAGAAAACCATCCGTTGCAAGTGAAAGTATCTGTGCGCATTCTGGAGATCTGAGGGATAGAGAAAAGGTGACCTTTTCCAGATCTATGCATTCCATATAACAATCTTTTCCTGCCTCCCGAAGAACACACTGGGGAGGAAATCATTCACTATTCTTGTTTATATGAGATGTTATAGTAAGAATTAAATGTAATTTAGTGGGACAATAAAATCTTCTCAAGTACTGATATTCGACACAGTATTGTTGTGTTTCGGGTGGATTTGGGGATGATTAAATGAGTAAATCACACAGATCTGAAACATTTTTTTCACCTCCTCAGATGGCATCTTGATCGTGCATGCACTGTGAACACCAAAAGCCTATAGGTCAGACCTGAAATTATAGCTAAAACTCAGCTCCTGAGGTACATGGACTGTTTATATCGATGAAAATTTATGATCTCTATACCCTAAATCCCTGGCCTCTCTTTTACATTGACTTCTTTACTATTTGCTGCTTTATTTTATGGTGATCCCTTGCCCTCTATAAATATATCACGGTTATTTAACCCTAGATCCCAACCATAGTTTTCAGTATTTCAGGAGGGATCTATTTGTTACATAGTCTGCTACTGGGGGTTTTATAATCCTATACATTAGCAGCTATTATTTCACAGAAGTTAAAAATTTCCAACTATTTTCATCTTGTCATTTAACTTGATGCTATTTGGTATTACAGGCAAGAACATAAAACTGTCTGCTGTTTTTCTAAGATTATATTGAGCTAAAAATCTTCTTTAATCTCCTGCAGTGATTGAGTTATTTTCTATTAAATATTTATCCGTGGAAAAATGAATAAATTTAACTGTAATAAATTATAGTTTGGCAGACTTAATTGCCTATTGTTATTTAAAAAAAAAATCAGCCTTATAAAAATCTGACCTAATCCTAGAAACATGCCATGGAGTAATTAAAGTTTTCTGTGGGGATAGACTGCAATAATTATCTTGTTTTGACTGAGCTTCTTATTATTTTAGCCTGAAAAATAAAACTGAAAAACAGGAAAGGAATATAGATTTGCAAAACCTATTGTCTGATGTTAAAATTGTTAAGAAAATATGAGTCAGTATTATGCAAATTCTGACCTAATCCCAGCAACATATTGGTAGGTAATTGTATTTTTCTTTAAAAGGGGACAGACCCTACAATAATTATGCCTTGTTAGTGTCCACATTGCTATATTTTTGATTTATGTATTTTTGTGGGAGCTGACAGATAAGCAAGAAAAATTGACATATTATAAACTAATAAAAATAAATAATATCTGAATCTGCCTAGCAGCAGTGCACATTGGGAAGCTAAATCAATGCATTAATCACACGAATTTTGAGTAAAGTATAGTTTGTGCTAAATGAAAAAGTGACCTATACCAAACAGAGCTAAATATTGAAACCTTAGCACTACTTCTATTTGGACCTGCTTTAATTCCTGGGGTCAAACAATGTAAGAATTTGACCTGTACTATTTTTCTGATTACCCTGCACAGTATTCCAAGACAAATTTGTGCCCTGTTCATCTGTCTTATGATTTTAACAACCTTCCACCTGTTTGAGATGTCTTGCTCCCCAAGGAAAGAATCACCTTTGAAAGAAAGATTTGGTTAGAATCTCTCTCTCTCTCTCTCTCTCTGTTATAGCACAGCATTTATTTTAGGGCACTTGTTTACTAAAACGCTCTTGCGTTTCTGTGTAAAAGCATTGGCTGTTAAGTGCCAGAATGAAAAAAAATATGCAATTTTTGTATCCAGTAACCGGCAGTTCTGGGAGTTCTGCTCTAGTGCACCAGCGTTGTGGACAAATTGACAATGTAAATATTACAGAAATGAGCTTAGGGTTGGGCAGAATTTAACAACTGATATTGTCTAACGCAAATGGCAGAAACCCGATGAACTGTGGATGCTGTACCTTGCTTCAGGTTTCTGCCCATATACTCTCATCGCATTGATGTGCGTGTGGACTGGCTGGGCCAAATCCAGATGTGGTAAAATTAGCACTAAAGTTAGCAGCGTGGGTCTGAATTCTTCTCAGCGACTGTAATTTGAATATAAAGAAAATATCAAACTATCAGGAACAAAGGATATACAGATTTTATTGTCTTCTTTCACGCTGTCTGCAAATGCCACTATATGTCATCCTGTTTTGGCATTTCCAGAGTAATCCCTTGCTTTAAGGGCTTTAAAGCAAGGATTGCACCAGCTTGTTGGAGGAAAAGGAAACAAGGTCTGAAAAACAGCTCAGCTGCAAGACAATTCCCTCTGCAGCTTCCCAACCCCCGGGGTAAAACCCCCTTCCTCGCACGCTCACAGGCTGCATCTCTGCTCCGCTTATTAGGACCAGGAGCGATGTGAGGCACAGGGTGCCCAGCGCTGTGGTACCTACATTGCTCTTTGTATCCAGCTGAGCTGAGCATGAGCTGAGGCTGCCCACAGTCTCCCAGTAGGTGACACCCTCCAAGAACACCAGCCCCTAGCTTCAGCCGGCATGTAATATACGTGGTCATGGTCTATGCTTGTCTTGACAGCCTCTTGAGGGCTGCTTTGTGCCTGCTGTTGCCATGCAAATGCATCTTATTTATTGTGTCATTTCAATGAAAGAACTAAGGCAGATGAAATGACAGTGCCGAGTGATGGGTTCAAAATAAAAGATTAAAAAAAATATTAAAAAATAAAAATGAATACAAAGGAGGTAGTGTTTCGCACAAAAGCATTTGGCACCATCCATGAGTCAGTTTACAGAACTGAAAGCCACCCAGCCGGCCCTAGATACCAGTGGCAAGCAAAGAGCACTTGAAAGTTTATGTTAATTCAAAAGGTGACTGGACAAATTCTTGCAGAAAAAGCTATCAAATGGTGTTAAAAAAAGACTGTAAACGCAAATTTAAGCTATTTGAACATACAATCATTTACATTCAGATACATTATATGTACGTGAATGCACATTTGGCAAGAGCAAATAACCTCAATTTGGCATGGAGTTAGAGGCATAAGAAGGTGTTTCAAATCCTTCCTTGACTTTGGTATTTCCCACTGGCTGATTTGGCTGCCAGTGGGAAATTTAGCCCTCATTTAGCCCTCACACAGACAACATAGAGGGAACACAGGCAATGGAGGGAGCACTGAGGACTACTTGTGTCTTTTGGGGCTGTCCCTGAGATCATGGGACAATGATCATTTCCAGCACTTTAATAAATGGTCGTCCTGCTTCAGAGTCTTTCATCACTCGCACTGCAATGTAAACCAGGGAGTACTAAGTCATGTAAGACAAAAGCTGTTCCTAAAACGTCCAAAACAAAAATGCTTTTCATCTGGATTTCTACAAAGAATAGCTAAAATAATATAGTCTGTCTCATTAACTGACTCTACTACCTAGTACCTCCATCCCATCCAAATCATGCAACCTGTACCTATAGAATCACAATTACCTGTCATTTTTCTGGCATTTCAACACATGACACTACTGGTGCCAAGACCAATTTCTTCCAAGACAAGGGAGACAATGAGATCCATGTCAGCTGTGAGTCTCAGTGGGGAAGCCTGGAAGAGGCGTCTACAAGGGAGCTGGATTTGGGAGCCAGTTGGCTTCCCTGTTGTTTCACTGGGAACTTGTGGGTCTGGTGGAAAATATGCGGGGAGGCAGAGCAGGCTCTTCATCTAGTTTGGTACCATGAGTAGGGGAACAGTAGGAGCCTGGACATAGGACTTGGAGCCTTAGACCAGCGGGAAAGGAGAGGAAGAGCGGGAACTGCTCATGGAGGGAGGAGGGAGTCCTGGCAGAGGTACCTGTGAGAAAAGGTGCTGGAGAAATAAATATCAACCCACTGTAACAGTTTTAACAGCTGGTTTTACCAAGTGGAGTGAAGCACCTCCCGCATGGCCCTGAGTAAAGATTAATACAGATTTGTACAAGTTCTAATATAAATCTTATAGAATTTTAAGATTAGTAAACCTACACCAAATACATTACGCGATTAACTGCTAACCTATGAACTCTGGCACGTCTCAAATAGCTCTCTGTCCCAAATACATACAAGGTAGCAGCCATTCTGCCTGGGTGATGGGACTGTGATGCCAGTGTTTAGGAGCATGTGGCAAGGAAAAATATGTACGGTATAGCAGGACGTAGGAAGGATCCAGAAAAACCAGACTCCATGTTACTTATCTAAATGTATAAACATCTCATCTAAACCATGGACCATTATAACTCAATGCTTCTGTAAAGCAAAGAATTGCAAGACAGTTATAATAAATACCTACATTAGCAAATAAAAGAGCAGCATTTTGACATAAGAATATCCTAGATAATCTGAGATAATTTTGGCATGGAGCTGTTTATAGTAAAGCATTAAGTTTAGCTATAACAGCAGCTGACTTGTTCTCTGGAAACTCTATTCCCTGAAAGGCAGCATTACAATTAAAGAGTGAAGAGTATTTCAGCTGACATAGCATTCCTGCTATAGGCACAGTCAATCAAGGGAAAGGCCAAAGCAACAGTCAGATAAAAGACTAATAAAGCTACGAATGACAATAAAAGTCCACTGAAAGCTTTATTACACTGGTGAAAACCTAGCTCAGAACATAAAACAGCCCTTACGCAGAGTAGCCCCCAAACATCTTACCACCACTTGCCATAGATGTCACACTATGCTGGTGAGCGCCCTGAAAAGCATAAGAGATGGCAAAAAATCAAGGACCAATTCGCACTGCAAATAGACTGGTACACTGAGTAAGTTGCTTTATTGTAATATTCTGTGGTAGAGGTTGGACCTCCCTGAACTCCCCAGGAACAACAATTCCTTAGCTATCATTTCTAATCTGTAGATCTCAAATTACTTTAAAAGAAATGAAATGTCACATTTTTCATTTTCCAGGAAGGGAAGTTGTAACATTTCTTTATAAGTTTCTTTTAATAACTTAAGCCCCAGATCACGGCAAGATGTTATGTGGCCTAAGGAAATTCATGTACATATACCTTTGTAATGTGTTTCTTGATATCCCACAAGTTTAAGCTTCAAATTCAGATGGTGAGGACATTCCCATGTTGGTAGCTTTGTGTCAGCAAAACAGGCATCCTACTTTCTTGTTAACAACAGGTATATTTTTTTAAAGATTGTGTAACATACCAAATTTCATATATTTGCTTAGAGTAATAATGTGCCTATGTCTCAAAAACATCTTTTGAGCAACTAGCGCACAGTAGTATGTCGTTCTATCACTTAGATACACAGTTTTACTAATAACTAAAAGTTTGTGCAAGATAAGTACTGTACCAAGTTGAATTTGTTTTGAGTTATGAAAAGCAATCCCAGTGGAATGAACATTGCCATGATGAACAATATTTGGACACAAGAGAACAAATGAATGTGAAGAGTTTCATGAATGCTGACAATATCAGAGCTGGATTTTTGCTCAGAGTAAACATTACATTTCTTTGGTGTTTCGCAACAGAATCATGTATTAAAGAAAGAATGTTCCACACTGAAAAATACGCAGAGAAATGCAGAGTAAGTGTTTAGTAGTAAGCAACATAAGTGAACATTTATATTAAAGAACACATTTCTCTTTCAAATAACTACTTTGTGACCTTAAAAATAATTATCCCAAAATACCCCTTAAGTTTAAGGTCTAGATGTCCTTCCATTTATAACAGAAATTGCTGTATAGTTATATGAGTGTTTCCTCCAAGTCACTTGACAATACATAACCAAGATACTTATCTTTCATCTTAAAAAACCATCATCGCTGTAAGAAGTGTTCTGGGTTTCAAATACTCACATATTGCCTTCAAAATGCAAGTATTTCTAGGACAGACACTTGTTTCTGGAGTATCTTGACAACCTGGGATGAAGTCCCAAGAATGACAGTGAATGCTATGTTTAACGTTTGGTCCCTATTGCCGTGTCTATTCTTTTTTGGGTATGAGATGAGTGAGATTTCAGTCTTTTGCCTAAAATAAAACTTTAAATTATTAAATACATATAACTGCATATCACATTGAAGATTTTGCAGTGTCATCAAAACTGAAACAAATAAATGAAAATAAGTAATGAACTGAAAATATGTGTGTAGACATAAGAAAATACCTGTATGTCTGTTTCAGAAAACATAGACTTCTATTAGTTTGGTTCTCAGAACACAAACACCCAATAATGTGTATAAGACCAGGGCTGCATGTTCACTTCCCCCAGAGAAGAACAATCCTTGCTCTCCTGCCTCCCAAGATACTGTCCCACCTCCCAGAATTTGGGATAGTCTTGGGAGAAAGAGGATAGAAGGGGCCCTCCAGCTGGCACCCATGGACATGCACATACTCAAAGCTGGTCCATGATGCAGCAAAAAGTACCAGCCTCTTGCACCAAAAAGGTGAATGGGGAGATGGTGTCTGGTGTGTAACCAAATAGTTCATGAACTCTGGTAAAGGGGTAAAGGACTGTGAGACTGGCATCTGTGCTAAGAGATTGAAGTAACGGGGGCTACTGGGCTTTGCACTCTTCAAATCTTTAATGCGCACGTATGTGGCGCAACAAGGTATTTAAGCATTCTTTGAACATATCTACCTGATCAGAACTGATCAAAGCTTGCCTTCTTTGCAAGAATAATTCAGGCCAAGAACTGCTCCTAAAAGTCATCACGTATGAAATTACCTCAGATTTCTTTCCCACCAAACGTTATGTCCTCTGGGATTTGTACCATGACACAGCCCCCCTTTCTATGTTGCACAGCACGTACCCTTAGTTTCAACTAACCCTTATCTTGGCTGCCCATACAACCTCACATTATTTCAGATGCCCTGAACTAAAATAACCACCCCACAAAAATAATAATTATTTATCTGGGTGGGAGAAATATCAAAGCGGACCCAGGCAAAACCAAAGCCTAAGTGTTTGGCACTACAAATGTGGTCAATTTACTCTAGTGGGAGCCAATTCTGAGAAGTATGGCCACAGTCCAGCCTGCACCACTTGATTTTAGGGCCAGGAATTGCTCCTTGGCCTTCTTCACTGTGCAGTATGCAAGTAAGTACCCAGGGAACACACGGAATAAAAGAGAGGATGCGTTATCAGGCAGTCTTTGGATCCATGCTCCACAAGGCAAACTGCCAATAGGCATTGATTGTTGGACCACTTGGGGTTTTTTTAGTCCTGTTATGCCTATACAACACATTCAGTGGCTACAGCCTCAGAAGAGATGGAGAAATGAGAATGAGCTTACCTGCTGTCATGCAAATTCTACATCTTAGGACTTGGTCCTTCATCTTAATACTTCCATTACAGTGTTGCTTACAGGAGCGAATCTGGCCATTAGTATTGCACTATTATGATAAGAACAGATCATATGGCACACTGTGCTGAGCACTATGCAAATACATGGAAGAGAACCCTTTCCCAAAGAATCTGCAATCTAATTAAACACAGTCCTCAAAAAGAAAGAGAAGGAGCACAGAAAGATGAATGGATGTGCACAAGGTACGTAGCAACCAAGAGGTTGAGCTAAGGTTAGCACGCAAGGCTCTTGGCTGTCAGTTTTTCTTAATTTCAGTTAATTATATTTTAATAATTTGCATCTGTGTGAGGAAAAGCATAATATAGCTAACATCTGAAGTGGTGGGGTCTCCATCCTCGGAGGTATTCAAAAGCAATCTGGACATAGTCCTGGGCAACCAGCTATAGGTGGCGCTGCTTGAGTCGAGGGGGCGTGGACCAAATGACGTCCAGAAGTCCCTTCCAACTTCAACCATTCTGTGCTTCTGTGAACATTAATAACTCTTTTTATTTTTTAAAATTAGTGCCTTTGTCCAGATTCAAGCTGGTAAACTTGGGTACAAATCTCCATTTTTCTACTCTCCAAGTTACATATGTATACATGCATACATATATAGTGTATTTTTTATATATTTAGTAATTGCAATAATATAACTTCTAGCAATTCTTTTAGCATGCTCTCCCTTTTTAGATTTAATAATGTTGCAAGCAAGGAAAACGTGACTTTGGAATTATGTCAACACAAAGCAGTTACTTTGGGCTTCCAAATATGATAGGATCATATAAAACATCTGCAAGTCATTGGTTGGTGCATAGATTAGAAGGAAAAAGTTCTAGGATACTATGCATATGTACAATTCATTAAGCCTTAACTCCAATTTAAGCAGCATGCAGTCCACGTACCTTGGCTTATAACGAGTTACTTTAATGAACAAACAAGGTGAACGCTGTTTGGACTAATACCTGTAGAACTTGCTTCAGCTCGCACCTGCTAAGCACTACACATTCTGAAAACATTATTCCAAATGCTTTCAAGAATTACTGAACACCTTTTTAAGATGCAGGTGTTTTCAAATTGTGTATAAATACCTCAAAAGATCAATTAAATTCCCCACAGACTACACAGCTTGTTAGATTTGAGGGGAGGGGGTCAGGGGGTTGTTGAATAGCAAGAATCTGGAGATAGTCTATTAACTTATGACATAACACTTAGTGCTTATTCTCTTTGTACAAGGAAACTTTGTTTCCAGATTTAAAAAAAATAAAATTGTAAGAACAGCTTTGAATATTTCTTAACACATTAAAATATGAAGCAGGGGCAGCTAAGGGGAGACTGACATTATCCTCTCCTTTCTTTCTTCCTTTTGACTGTCACTGCGAAAAAAAAACCCTACGTTATGAAATAAACCAGCACAGATCTTTCCATAGGGAAGAGGAGGCATGAAGTCTTTAAAAAAAAAACTATTTAAAAAATAAGAGAGAAAGAGACAGATATCAAACTCCTTTACAAAACCAAACTGTGTTTACAGTCAGATTTCACAAAGCTCAGTGCGGATATGAATTACCCCTACTCAATATAAGATGGAGCGTATATCACATTGGAGCATTGTCTGTCCTGTGCAGCCAACACACACTGCACACAACACAATACCCATAGCTAGGACATGACACACTGTATCACTATCCTACATAAAAAGAAGCTTTAAAATAGCCAACCAGATAAGAGATTTTCTTTCTTTTGCTTATTTTATCGCAGATACTGGAAACAAGCACTGTTCTTTATACAACACTAATGAGAGTTTGCTTTTCTACTATAACTTATCAAGACAAATTTGTCAAACTAAAAGACAGGTTTTATCTATTTTAGACAGCATATCTATTTTATCTATTTTTATATCTATTTTTGTCTATTTTAGACAGCATATCTATTTTTAAGCAATCAATTCACCTGTCTAATAGTAAAAAAATACATTTTAAGGTAATGTGTATTTTGTCAAATATATAAAGATATATAAACATCCAAGAAGAAGTTACAGTAGTTCAAGGATCACTCAGAAGGTGCTGTCACACAAAGTCTGCTACATGTAAAACACAAAAACATTTCTGGTGTAAGGGATAAAATTCAGGGCTCCCTTCGTCCAGGTAAGTTTCTTAACTGGAATCCCTTCCTTCGTTCTCCCTTTCCCTCTCCCCCTCCACCACCTCCCCTCTGCATTTCTCTCTAAATTTCACTTTCTCTTCTGCCAGTCAAGCATGCTTTGGCACAGCCAGGAGCTTCAGTTTTCTTTCTGTTGACTGCAAAAGTGATGAGTCAGTTCAGAAAAGACTAGGATTTTTTTTGCCCCCCTCATGAGAAAAGTCTCATCCTTTTAAAGACTGGATATCAATTCCTACCAATGGGATCCATGTGTGTACATGTGTATGTGTGTGTATATATATATATGCATATATCTATAGAATAGAATAGAATAGAATAGAATAGAATAGAATAGAATAGAATAGAATAGAATAGAATAGTGTGTCTATATCTGCCTCCTGATGCTTGTGACATCTGACTCTGTGGGAGCTCCAGAAAGGTCTGGAAGTGGAGGTACAGCCTTTGCAACAGCAAAGAAAGTTCTTGTTGCCCCCCTGCTGAGCATCCACATCTCCCATCCTGGCTTTCAGAGGCACACCAAGGTGTGATTTAATGTATAAGGCCATGAAATTAGCAAATCAAAGGTATAGTAATCTTTTTTTTTTTTTTTCTTTTCTGGTGGGGGTGCTGGAGATTACGTTCAAGATGGATCATCTGTTTTCTGCCACCTGACCATAAGTTCTGGCACAAGGCCATAGCAATAACGGTTAGCAATGGGATCACCCTGTTCGGTGTCATCTTGGGCTTAGTTGCTCGTGTAGAACTGTACCCTGCATGCCCCCCATCTCACACACAGAGTGAAGCTGTGCTCAAAGGTGGGTAAGGAGAATCACATTACATTCCCGGGACTCTAGCTATTCAGCTGTCTGTCTGCCTGTCAGTTCCCTCGCTATTTTTTTCAAATTGTGGGTTGATTTCAATTGGCTAGACTTAACAGAGGGCTAGACATTTCCAACTTGTGAAGCTTATACAAGATTTGTGAAAAACAGTATCTGTGATGGGGGAAGACTTAAAAAGCCCAGCATGAGAAAACAATTTTAAAAAAGCAGTGCGGGTTTAAGGGTTATCTATTGTCTTTGACCAATCAGCACAACTGGGCAATCAACACAAGATATTCAAAATCAGCTTGGCATTGTTCTCGTTCTTGTATAGACAGCAACACGCCAGGGAGACAAGTATACTGGGATGGACTGTTGGGGACATGGAGGAAAAATGGAGGTTCTCAGCAGGAAAGAGAACTGAGGTCATATGGGACATGAGGAGAAACTCAGACAAGTATGGTCAAAGTATGTGTACACAGAACACAAATGCACTTAATTACATCTATTATTCATGAAAAATTTTGTTAAATTATACTCATTAATTCTAGACACTGGAAATAAATGTATTCAGTCCTTACTTTTGTTTAGGAAATTGAACTTTAAAACAGTTGAAAGAATTTTTATAGCTAGTTTTATTATGATATACCTCCTTACATCATTCCCTGAGCAGCCAAATTAAAGTCTGTAGAACAAATAGTGGAATTACAGGTTTCTTGCTATAGTTGATGGTGTCAAAACCTGATCCACAGCATAAAAAGGACAGTAATTAGGAAACTTCAAACACCTGGAAAGCTTGGATAAGCACTGGGAATATCAGAATGAAAACTTTCCTGTGAGCACTTCCAGTTCTGGCATTCATCAGAGAGCTAAGAAACATGTGTTCCCATGCCACACCAACCCAGGGAGCAAAGATACACAAGTGCAAGTACAGAAAAGAATATCACACAAGTACATTTTTAATTGCATCCTAAAAAAGTCAACAAAGCTTCAGGTCATCTGTTTTCCCTTATTTACAGAATCATTCATAGTTCATTTCGGAAAGGTTGACGTGTGGATGGCTGTCTAAAAGAATGCTGTCCTTTCTATATCATCTAGCTTGGGGCAGAGCAAATGGCGAGTAGCAAGTACGGGTTGGGGTTTTATGCAGAGGGAGAGGAACTTACGGTGCGAACACAAGTGGATGGAGGAATTAAGAAGAATAAGGAACAAGGAGGCCACTGCCAAACCAAGCTTAAGAGGCTTCGCTCTTGGGTGATGAGCTGGGTGAAGCAGTGTGGGTAGGAAACAGGTTACAACAGGAACTTCAGGGAAGGGTTTATCCAAACTGCTTCCTGGAGACAGCGTAAGGTGATTTCTACTAAATATCAAAATGATTTTGCATCCTGCCTAAATATAAACCCAATACCTTGCATTATTGGTGTACATAATAGTCTGAATGGGTGTCATGATTTAACCCAGCAGGCAGCCAAACACCACACAACCACTGCGGGGTCGGGGAGAGAATCAGGGAAAAAAAGTAAAATTCGTGGGTTGAGATAAAAAGAGTTTAATAGGACAGCAAAGGAAGATATAATAATAACAATAATAAAAGAATATACAAAACAAGGGATGCACAGTCTAATTGCTCACCACCCTCTGACTGATGCCCATCCTGTTCCCAAGCAGCAATTGCTGATCCCTGTCCCCCCAACCAACCCCATTTATATACTGAGCATGACGTCTATGGTATGGAATATTCCTTTGGCCAGCTTGGGTCAGTTGTCTTTTCTATGCTCCCTCTCAGCTTCCATGGGAAGCTGGAAAAGTCCTCAATTTCTTAGCAACAACTGAAAACAGTGTGTTATCAACATTATTCTCATCCTAAATCCAAAACAAAGCACTATACCAGCTCCTAGTAAGAAAGTTAACTCTACCCCAGCTGAAACCAGGACAACGGGAGACACGCCATCACCTTTAGCATGAAATCTTAACGGACTCCTTAAAAGGTTAATGCAATGTCAGGAAAAAAAAATAGACAGGCTAGAAAATGATCATGTTGCTTTCCAGGGTGTATACCTAGCCCTGAGACCTCCAAAGACTCAGACAAGCTAGGGGTTTTCTTTCTTGTGTTGCCCAAACTATTCAAATTGTCTCAGACCCATCACTGTCCCTCACTAGTCTGACGATAACTTTGAAGACACCTACCTAAAAAGGACATCTTGCAGCAATTAAACGTAGCAGAATAGTGAGCTCTGTCTGATCTAGACAATAAACACCCTTTTCAACACCACGCCAACTCTCCCAGCTGCAAACAAGCCTAACTAAGGCCATACCGAAATGATGCTGGCAGTCAGTAAGCTGTCTAAGACTTTTGTCAGCGCTGCCATCATTTGTTCGGTTGAATTGGTGTCATCAATAGAGAGATATTTATTTATTTTTCAAAACTTTCCCATGTGTAAACAGGGCTTAAGATGCAGAGAGATCTGGGAAACATTAATTTCACACTGTAGTGACACTACAAGAGAAAATAAAAATGAAAACTATCCAACAGGAATGGTTTCATCTAATTGGACTGTGCAAAAACAATTACAGGAAAATAATTGCCTGATTGTTTAAAAGGATCGCTAATGGGCAGAGTTAAGGTTTTCTGAGTGCATTAGCTGTATCCTTCTGAGGCTTAGATTTCTATTAAGATTTGCTTTGAATCTAAATTTCCAGAATTTATCCTTTCTCTTTCTAGAGAAATTGTAGCATTCCTGTAATACATTTCACTTTAACTTACTGATACATCCTTCCAACTGTGATTCCATTTTAATGTAGATTTAATCTAGGAATATAAACAAGAGATTATTTTTTTTTCTGTTTATATTTGAAAGATTTATATATGGAGATTCCATTAAATACACAATCTGTTTTTCCAATACATCCTGCTGTGGACCAACGGATGAATACAACTTTATTTTTACAGTTCAGAGATACCTTAACACCTATTTATTTTCACAGTCTGAACCTCAAGTCTAGAGCTGGATGTCATGTACAATCCTGGAAATTTGGAGTAGTGGTTCATCAAGGTTTCTTGCAATGAGTTAGATCAGTACATGGCACAGATACTGTATTTTAGATTACTCGTGCAATTGTGCATACTACAACATTTTTTCCTTTTTTTTTTTTTTTAAAGAGGATGTAGAAGGGAAGTCTCACTGCATGTTTAAATCTGATTATTTTTTTCTACCCTTTGTATTACATATCTATTTCTGAGTCTATTCTGGAAGACTTTTTATAGAGAAGTGCATTAAATAAAAAAAAACATTTGTAATAATAAACAGCATGCATAGATTTTTTAAAAAAGAGTTACTTTTTTCTCAGATATCTGCCCCTCCAAAATGCAGAATTTCAGATGTCACTGCCTTATAAGGCAGGTGATATGAAAAAAGAAAAAAAAAAATGTTTCCACTTACAATTTATGACCAGCTAGTTGTATTAGGTTACAGCACATGTGGAAACAACATCAGCCTTTGGGAGCACAGTAACAGAAGAGTGACCTCTTAAAGGAAAACCCATCTTTACAGATCAGATGCCAGGCATCACCTTGGACAGTGTTTATGATTCACCACCTGGCTTTTCGCAACAGTTCTAAGAGGAGTTATCCAATAAATTAATATGATAAAATTATCCTTTTTGAGGCTTTTTGTCTGCCTGTGTGACCAGCATCACTTTTCTCAGAATAGATTTTAGTTCCAAAACATGATGCATTTCCATAGTTCCAGAACCTTATTTTCTAGACAGGAAAAAGGATAATTATTCTCTGTTCAGCTAATTGATTTTAAATTACCCTTGACTGTTTTTCAAACATCTCCAAGAGACACTACATGACAAGCTATGAAGTAACAGCAATCAATTTAGCAATAAATAAACAAACTTTGGTATTCAATTAACATACACAGCCACTTAAATGACATAATAACATAAAAACATCAAATCTGTTTACCTCTTTTCAAAGACCAATTTGCTTCCAATTTCATAATTATTTATTTGATCTGTAATTTACAGCTCAGAGGTGTACTGATTACTATCAATGTGAATATATGCAGATTACATATATGCATGCATATACGCTGAAAAGGCACAGTATCAAGTATTTATTAGTAGTGCATTACTTCAAAATGATATATGTATGAATGCGTGTAATATATCTATACTGTGACAGCCTTAGTCATGTGCTTGATGGTTAATTTTTGCATACACAGCTGAAAAAAAAAAAGTTATTTTGCCTTGCATCTGTAGACCTAGAACATACCTGAGGGATCTTCTGAAACTGTAATGACACATTTGGACTTTTTATTTTTTTTTAATTTTACTTATTTAGATTTACAGAAGGTGTGTGTGGTTCAACAGGTGTCCAGCCTGTGCCCTTAAGTTCTTCAAATGTCAACATAATAGTAATACATTTCTCATCCCTTCATCCCTCCCAAGTTCCAGGGATGAAATAAAGTCCCAAAATGCAGTAGGACTCATCATGCACTAGCAACACAGGTTCTCATGTATTCTCTGAATTCTTACAATTTCCTCTTTTCGCCTTTGTCCTATACGTTATGTTATGCCAGGCTAAACATGGACATGAACTGAGCATGGGACTTGTTCTGACTGGACTTTCTCGAATAGAAATAGAGTTCCATTTCTCATGCACAAGAAGGTTCCTTTACAGCTGACTGGTCATGCTATAAATTACAGTCCCAGTTCCAGAAACAGACCAAAATATCAAAAAATACACTAGAAGGGGTTTTGCTCTGAAGCATACATATAAAAAAGCTCCTGACAAAATGTCCAGTTTCTTCTGTTATTTTTTTGTACAAAATTAATCTTGTCTCCCTGGATACAGTTACAGTTTGTAGGACAGTTTAACTACAGTTTGACTGGGGGGAAGCATCCTGTTATTCATCCAGCCTAAAGGTTAGCCACCAAGCAGGAAAAGTTGTCTGTAAATTATTACATGTAGATTCTCGATATTGATGTAGTAAGAATCAAAAAAGGCCTAAAAGTAATTAAATTATTATTCAAGTTACATGAACTTGAATTTATGGAGTTCAGCCATCAGAAAGAAGAGACAGTTAATGTGGTAGAGTTACAGTTTAATTATGTAGAGAATTATAACAGAAATCTTAACATTAGTATGAATGGTCAATGACTGAGAATGTACAGCTGTGGAAACACCAGAAGATAAAGACAGGAAAAGGAATATATGGTGAGCATGCACAGATGCTTCAGCATTAGCAGGTCATCAAGAACCTAGCACACATTTAGGTTGGGCTTCACAGGGCACTGGGGTGGGGACAAAAAGGATAGTCCTGATGCTCACAGAGGTGGGACAGGGTGGAGAGAATTGTCATGTTCAGTTCCAAAAGGGACAAAAAGCACTATCCAAAGAACATATGTGGTTATCTGCCTAAGAAGTATCCAAAAACATCAAGAGCAGAACCTAAAAACTGCTGTCTCTTGTTTCCCATGTTCTCGTAAACAGGTGACCTGGATACCAACTTCTTGGTGTTTGTGAACATGTAAGTATGAGGGTGGTGAGAGCTGGGATGAGCACAACCATTTTTATTTCCCTTCCACTTTAAAATAGAATCATCTGATGGTTCTATAAGGTTTCTCATTGAGATTTCCTGCACTGCTACTGCAATGCTGCAACATTACTTCCTACAATTACCTTTATTTGTTTTAACTGCAGTCTTTATTTTGGTCTAACTCTGTTAATTTCATTTACTGCCTAGAGAACTACAGCAGAATATGTCTTGCTGTGTAACAGACCACAACAGCTTCATGGACACATATAAAATGATTTAGTGTATTTTTTCTATTAAGAGGCACTTAAAATGTGAATAGATCTGGAGATTACTGTCAATTTTTAAAAATAAACCTTTTGTTAATCATCCACAATGGGATACAATGTCTTTTATTTTCTCTATTACAAACATATTTGCTTTGTATAGAAATGTTTTCCCAGGTAAGAACGGGAAACTCTATTTTCAATGTCAGCAGAACTACCTGGATGTAAATTAGAGCTTGAATCAATGGTGTATGTGTTTATTTGCAGAGTGCAGATAATTTTAGTGTAGAAATGTCTGAGTAAGTAAAATGAAAAGCACCGTTTTTTTGGTTTTTAATGTTTCTCACCTGTCAGTATACTTACAGATTGTACAGTGACAATCTGGAAGGCATGCTATTCACTCCCCCAGCGTGTATCCCTGCCAGTAAGTGTTATTAGCCAATGCACATAATGTTTATTATTCTCATCCCGCAAATGATGTCTGGGAAGATTTTGAGAGATCATATGAAAACCTTGAGATTTGTCTCAATCAAAATATTTGCAACCCAGATGCATTTTAATCTGACAAAACCGTTACTTCATACATACCTCTGCAGTCACATAAGGGAAAGAGATTACAAGTTAGACCTTATTTTCTCAGTTTCTTGACACCAGCATTGCCAGCAGGATCATTTCTACCAAATCACCTCTGATGGCTAAGATGCATCAGTTGTCACATCATATCTGTTGAAATATGCAGTTTCATACAAAACTCTTTATTTGCTACCCTTTTCTGTATGAAATGTGCTGAAATCTGAAACCATACATATTGTTTTGGCCCTGCTATCATCAGTTTCCTTGATGAGATGTATTTGTTTTGAAGAAAAACACTATTACAGAGTGATCTTAGTTCTCAACCTCTCCTGATGCTGCACTGTAATTCTGAAAATTAGAGCAGATATATACTATGAGTAGGACTACAGTGTTGAAGAGATGCTAAATCTGTAAACAATTCTTTCTCAAGCTTCTAAACTGTTCTCTCTCATGCCTGCTTTAGTTGAAACTGAAACCAGTATTTTCTTTCAAAGCAAAGGAAAAATACTTTGTTATGGTCAGCATTCATTCTCCCAGTAAACCACTCGAATAATGAATAATGCAGTACTAATATCTAATTATTCTTTTTTTTTATATTATTGTGAATAACCTTTGCTGAGTATCTAGGCATAGACACTGCAGAAAAAGGGAAAAAAATCCTTATATGTAATATACGAAGAAAAAAAGGTCATCGAAGAGATAGTAAGATTGTATTTTTTCCTTTTCTGTGATGAAAGGATGAGATAAAAGAAAAATATGAAGAATTACCTTGGGATCATGGTCTGCCTTCTCAAATGAGACAACAAAATCTTCCATGCAAAGAGATTCCCTCTGTGCAAGTAAATAACAAAACAGAAATTCACTAACGCACTATTACAACATTAGGAAGGGGTTCTATAAAAAAGCCATAGACATTTATTAAAAAATACGATGAGATGCCAGGCAGGACCGTTAAAATCTTTCATAAGCAATTCACTGCTGAATGAAACTTCAAGAGATTTTCATTTGTCCCTTTTAATTCACTCCCAAAGTTATTCTCAAACTTTTTGTTCTCAAAGTCGTATTTCAATACCATGCTCCCCAGCTCATAAGGCAAAAAGCTCAGTAGATAAACAGCACAAAATCAAACCATATCAGCCCGTAGTAGAGAGTGAATTGTGGCGCTGAGATATATTGCCTCTGTATATCAATTAAGGCCCTTCTGCATCATGTACTGTATTAAATTATTTCAACCTTTCAACAAACAAATAGCTAAATTGCCTCAGGAATAGCTTGGCTTGATGTTCTTTCTGCACTTACCTCTCCACAGGTAGTCAAAAGGTTTTAGCATCTGAAGCTATTGTTCCTTTCAGACAGTCCATGGGACAAAATGAAAAATTGTACCCTCCCTGTTGGCTCTCCGATGCTTCGGTGACTAGACATTTTTTAATCTGAAAGCAGGAAACGCTAAAGTTCTATTTGACTGAAACAGAAGTGAAAAAAGAGGATTTTTATATTATGAATTGGATTCAATTAACAGTTTAATGAGCTTTTAGAGAGTGCCTAAAGTGGTTGCAAAAAGCCTTCCTCAGTGTCAGACAGGAGATCTGTCTTGCAGATGTGTAGGATTAAAGCTCTGTCTAGAGAAGACAATCATAAAATTGTAGTAAAGCTAGATGAGTTTGATTCATTTTAATTAATGAAATCCCAAAGATGAGGTGGATAGACCCCCATCTTACGTTTTGTATTTCTCATTGTATACCTTCTTTTTTAAAAATCTTTCCATCCAGAATCCTGATCCCCATTTGGAATATCGATGTCTAAAAAGCTTAATTACAGCTGAAAAAAGAACACTGAAAATGCATTACAATGGTCAGCACAACTCTCTTATATGGGGAAAATTAAAGAAACTTGACTTTCATGGTCGACCAGAATTAGGATTGAGGGACAGTATGACTTCTGTCTACGAATATGCAATGGCAGTAAGCATCAAATAAAGAAATTACTATTTAAGTTGAAGAACACTGTTGTCAAGAAAATAAATGTATACAAATTGACCATAAATTAATTTAGGTTAGAAATTAGAAGTTTCCAAAACACTAGGGCAGTCAGCCTTCTCATTGGAAAAGTGGTGTAATATATGTCTTTGAAAACATAATTTTGTAAGTTTCTGAAGGATGATAAGGCCTACTGCCTGTAATAGCAGGTGACCACACTGAGGAGGCTATTCTTTGTCCTTTGTCCATCAGTGTGGAATTCACAGGTCTTAAACTGAAAGAGGGTAGATTTAGATTAGATATTAGGAAGAAATTCTTTACTCTGAGGGTAGTGAGACGCTAGAACAGGTTGCCCATAGAAGTTGTGGAGGCCCCATCCCTGGAGGTGTTCAAGACCAGGTTGGATGGGTCTTTGAGCAACCTGGTCTAGTGGGAGGTGTCCCTCCCATGGCAGGGAGGTTGGAACTAGATGATCTTTAAGGTCCCTTCCGACTCTAACCATTCTGTGATTCTATGATCTACATCCTTTTGGAATCTACCATTAATTTTACAATTCAAGTCCTACCAGTGAACTCTTCTTATAGTGTACGGTGGTCACAATAAGACAATGTTGCACTTGTTTCAAACAATGGCAAACTCACATGTGTTTCAGTACAGACAGGATTTCACATTTGTCTTTATAAAATAAAAAACCCTGAAAAAGGGAGGTTTATGTCAACTTGCATAAAACTGTTCTCCCTGAGAAAGACAGGCTTTCACCTCTTCCATCATTTGGAAAAGATCTTTAGTATATCTTAACTCTTCATTGATTCTTTATTGTATTCAAAGTGTCATCTAATGTGTCATCATTCACCTAATACCTGAATTCATCTTCGTTTCTGGTACCTGCTGCCAAGGAGAGAGATCAAGTCCACTAACATCATATCTATTCTCCATGGCAGTGTAGGGACAACATGAAAATACTGTGAACTTATTTTCCCCATAGATCGCAGAACTGGTTCTGGGGTATAACTGTTCCATACAGTTCCTTTCCTATAAGCAATACCGTTCTGTTCTTGCTAATGATGTACACAGGATGGGCTATCACTGTTTCCTCATCTTTCTGCTGACCGACATAACATATTTTGCTTTGCTATCAGAAAATGCAAAAATTTGTAAATTTTGCCAGAGAAGAAAAATTATGGACTAACAGGTTCTTTCAAATGGGTTAGTACAAAAGGAAGAGTGTCTTGTTCTGAATTACAGGAAGATTAAAAAATTGATATTAGGCATTATGAACAGATCAAGATGTATCAATGTCATAATAATATGTTTGTTACAAAGAACATTTAAAATGTCCTAGCTTTTCCTTAATCAACATTTTAAAAAAGGTTCTAATAAACATGTTGACTTCAACAGGATTTTTCTGTACCTTGGAGTCCCCTAAAACAAGGCACATGACTTTTTATTTACTTTCAGCTCAATGCTGAAGTAGAAAAGTTCATTTTGATGGAGAAAGCAAATGGGTTTTGTTCTGATGTTTTCAAAATGAATCACTTAATCTTTGCCTGTTTGAAAGCATTAAAATAAAACATCTTCTGTTTCTGGCACAAACTGTTCACCCATTTGAGTTCCTAAATACTTGTGGTCCTTCCGAAATTCATTTGATTTAATATTCATGGAAAAATTCACTTAGCTCTAATTTTTACAAGTAACAGATACAGTCAAGAGCAAACTCTCCATCAAACACATCATCTTTTCTTACTGCCCCAAAACGAGTTTTAATCTCCTTGAAAACACTTGCTATTCAGATTTATTTGATGAATAGGTCTTGTTCAGGAATTCAATTTGCTAACTTATAACCTTATTCTTGATGGGGACTACGTAATCAAAGTTGCTCATTTTGCAGCCACTACAGCATGAGCTTTTTCACAGCTTGGCCAGAGTAGAAAGCTTTTTATAATAAGGATCTGGTAGACAGCAGCGTACCGGATATTAGACTTGTCCCAGAGGGTCCATTCTCCTATAGCTCTGCATGCATAATGGCAGAAGAAGGATATAGCCCCTTGATCTTTAGCACAGAAAAAATAAGAAATCAATTATGCCTGACTTTCTAGCAATGTTCTGCTATTAATTACATTTAATGGTTACAAAACTCACATGTAGGCATCCTTATGAAGAAATAAAGAAGCAAAGGGCCAAGGAGCCAACACATGACTAAACAGGGCACCAGCTTTTGAATTAATATGTGTAAAGCTGCCAGAGCTGTCTTGCATACACAAAAAGTTCAGTTCAACCCCACCCAAACTCTGAGTAAAGCTTTTCCTGTTCTGATTATTCTTTTATTATTGAGGCTGTGCACAGCGAGGAATCTAAGAGTCCTAGAAAGTAGATTTGATAATCCAGTTACCACTTACAGTATATACTTTTTAAAACACTGAATATTGGCTTAAGCAAGTAAAAGTTTAACACTATGTCATTTCTGGAAATACTGACTTTTTTAATGTTACATTTTAGTCTAGGTTGATAAGTAGCACATCTGTTTGTTTCATGTTCATTCTCAGATAAATTAATACATGTTTAAAAATGGACGACCTAAAATGTCTTTTGTTTTTAGCACAAACCATTCACCCATATGAGCTTCCAAATACCTGTGGTCCTCCTGAAAACCAACGTTAATTTTCATATTAACAGAAAAATGTGCATCCACGTAATAGCATTCAAATTATTTATTCCACATTTTTAGTGACTGTAATTGTTCCTCTGTCTTGTGACGGTTAACAGTATCAGTGAGTAGGACTAAACCAATAATTTTCAGGTAATAATTTATTTGCTGAAATATGTGAGGTTAGGCATTCAAACACTATCTGTGAAGTAAAGTCAAATATGTTTGAACTAGGAAGAAAATTGGAAATATCAACAATTCATTTTCCCACTTCCAAACATTTTGATTTTTCAGGAGAGTTTGCCAAGGGGACATGGTCACTGTTTTCAACTGAATGAGGAGGCTGATTGTCAAAGTAACTTTTAATTTCTTCTACTTTGGGTGCAAATCTCCTTAAACAAAATATTCCTTGTTAAGCTGCACTTTTTTACAGACAAAAGTCCTCAAAATACTTAGGATTGTTCTGTTGGGAAATCAGAAAAAAAACCAACCCACAGTAAATGCAATCAGTATTTCTTCCTTTTTTTACCCCCTTTTTTTAATATCTTTAAGCAAACAGCAACCAAACAGACACAGCAGCCTGTTCTCTTCTTTGCTCACTTATTGGCATTTACTTTTATGATTGAGGTCCTCATGCATTGGATAGGGATATTGATAGAGTAGCAAATTTCTTTTAATCCAGAACCTCTGCTTAAATTCTGTTCCCAGCAGCGACTCTGACTGAATTTGCGAAGCACAGTTCTGGTGCGGGCGGTGAGCAGTGCCTAACAAAGTACAGCAGCTGTGCTAATCTTTTCCCTAAATTTCATGGCTCTTAGATCTGCTTTAATTATAGGGACTCAAAACTGGGAGGGACCTCCTATGTCATTGAGAATAGTCTCCTGGCATCACAAACAACTACGTCATATAATATCCTTCATAAACCAATTGTACTCTTCTTACTTCATCTGTTTGACACACGATAGCACCAGATTACAAAGGGACTTAAAACAGAAGTGTCTGTTGAGCCAGGCTTATATCATGTATCTCTGAATAATGTCTGATGACTTTTGGTAGTTTAAGGATAGGATTTCTTTTTAGTGAACCATTAGTGATGCTGATCGGGGATTCAAACCAGCATATATCTAACCAGCATATATCAAATAAACAATATATTTTTAATAGAATAAAAAAGGTATACTTCTCATAAAACCAAAGGAAAACAAAATCATCCCCATTTTTGATACTTCCCTTTCCTGGGATTTTGGACTATTGTCTTGTAATGACTGTAGGGTCTCTTACAATGAATCAGAGTGTTAGATTTTCTCTTCCACGATCAGTGCCTCTCACATCTTCTTCAGATGCTGCTTGTGGACCAGGAGAGCAGGACTCTGGACAGTCTGAACTCTGCTGGGAAGTAATTGCACCTTTTCTCTGCCACTACAGGGCTCTTAGCTTAATGGTGTGGTTCATGCATTCCAAATGCATTTAACTTAGGCCATTCCTCATTTAAGCCTTAGATTTCCACAGATAGTTCAGTCTAACAATGACAGTTGGACTGTAAAATCCACTGTTGCAACTATACACCAAACATGGCATGCAAACATTGTCCTTTGGCTTGGAGAGGTAGCCAAGGGACCCACAGCCTTTGTGGGTCAACTTGCATGGTCCACCTTGAACTCATTCCCTTCACACCTGGAAAGCTACAGATCTAAAAATTCAGCTGGGCATCAGTGTTTCTGCATGGACGAGTTATTCTCCAGGCCAAGCACAAAGCACAAGGACTAGAAATTTAAGAGAGGCAGAAATCCAGAGACCTTTTTGCTGTCACGTTTCTGTGCCATCCAGAATAATAGGCATTTATTTGGCCCACCTTTAGAATAAAATGATATACTGCTAACAATAAAAATGAGTACACTTTCGTTCCTGAATAATATAAGAAGGTTTAGCATTTTTTAAGTTATTCCAGATGCCCTACTGAGGCTTTTGAAAATAAAAAGAGCAAGGACCCTGTTTAGACCTCATCCCACAGCTTCTTGAGTGAGGACAGAACACCAGCTTTGCATTTTGACATTATTTTGGGACTCAGTGCAGGAAGACAGTTTCTCAGGAAGCGTCTAACTTTGCACAGTATATGTATGAAAAACCTCTCTTTTTTGTTTTCACAACTATACAAGCTGCACCTTCAGTAAGCCTCTTTAAAAGCACTGTTTCTTAAAAATCTTCAGGAAATCTATACCCTTTGATAAACCACAAAAAATGTCATTTAGGAAATAACGATGGCATGAGGCTGGGATACGTACTTCAGGAAGAAGCAAATTCTGAAATGAGAATAAGATTTAAGGGCAGTGGAGTGTGGGGAGTTACTGGGAATGAGAGAGGCTCTGGGTAAAAAGACCACTTATATTTACCCCTGGACACATATAACCCGCACTGATCCTGAATTACATTTTTGATAACTAAGCTCTGATTATACACAGGAAAATATGGTAAACTTTTTTTATTATTATTATTTTTAATTTGGACACTAAGTCTGACAATCCCAAGAAACCACTAAAAATCTCTGCATGTAAATTTCTACCCTCAGCTAAATACCTAGGGATGTTCAGGGAAGAATTAATTGGAATCAACCAAAAAAAAAAGAAAGAAAAAAAGAAAAGAGTTTCAGTGCCCCAGTGAATAATTTATAGCTGTTTCCTTTTCAACAAAGGGAATGTTGAATGTTTTTGACAATAGCAGGTACATAATTGTTTTATGCTGGGGGCATTTATTGTAACTCATTCATTATATCATCTTGCTAGTTTTCATGGCATGCATTTATTTGTTCTTTTAGTGGAACAATTTGAATGACAACTAGGAGAAATAGTTGGGGACAGAGAGTGAGAAATGGCATGTTAAAAGACTTAGACCAGTTTGATAGACAGCTTGAAAAACCCATCAATATCATCAACACCATCAGCGCTGGAAGAGTGAAAGGTCTAGATCTAGTGACCACCTTTTTTGACAAATGTCCCTTTTTTTTTTTTTCCCCCCCCAGAACTGTCCATGTTCATTCATTTTGGTTGATTTGGGTCAGAAAGGAGACTATTATACAATACAAAGCTTAAGACTGTGAAAGAGGAAAAAAAGACAACATAGAACCACATGTGAGAAAATCTTGAGGGAAAGTCAAATCAATGATCTTCCTCCAAAGAAATAACTAAACCTACAAGTTCGACCCAGACAGTGAGGCCATATATCAGACAGAAGTCTGAGGTTTTTGTGACCCTTGTCATTGGGAAAACATTTTAATTACACTGAGTCATTTCCCCTCTATTTTTTTAAGTTGTAAAAACTCGGAGATCTCTGCATTTTCCTCCCTGGTCTTTCCATCAGAGAAAGTGTAATTGTAAGAGATGGTGGAAAGAGAGTGAATATACATTAAAACATAGCAAAGGATTCTTATAATGGTCAGGTTCTGTCAATAGGTCAATTTTAGAGGTATAAAACAGTGTTGTTTCTGTAATTTTAATGATGCTATCATGACTTACAGTAACTGATCCAGAAAGATTACTAAAGTCTTTGTATTATTATTTAATATTACTACTATTAATATTAATATTTCACAGTAAATTGTACATCTAGTTTTGCTGCCATATATATGGACATAGATATAGACGTCGATAAAAAGATCTATGCATTACCAACCTTACTACAGTAAAATATTTTTCCTTGGTTTTATTAATTTCTAAATAGGCCTTTTAAAATTTGACCACCGCAAATAAATAAACATGAACATGGGTAACCGTTTATCATGGCAGGCACACTGCTCTTCTACCTGTGCTTCAGTAACCATCTTAGAATCATAGAATGATTTGGGTTGGAAGGGACCTTTAAAGGTCATCTAGTCCAACCCTCCTGCAATGAGCAGGGACATCTTCAACTAGATCAGGTTGCTCAGAGCCCAGTCTAACCTGACCTTGACTGTTTCCAGGGATGGGGCATCTACTGCCTCTCTGGGCAACCTGTGCCAGTGCCTCACCACCCTCATTGTAAAAACTTTCTTCCTTATATCCAACCTAAATCTACTCTCTTTCAGTTTAAAACTGTTACCCCCTCAACCTGTCGCTACACTCCCTGATAAAGAGTCCCTCCCTCTCTCTCCTGTAGGCCTCCTTCAGGTACTGGAAGGCTGCTATAAGGTCTCCCCGGAGCCTTCTCTTCTCCAGGCTGAACACCCCCAGCTCTCTCAGCCTGTCCTCATAGCAGAGGTGCTGGACTCCAGCCCTCGGATAATTTTTGTGGCCCTCCTCTGGACCCATTCCAACAGGTCCATGTCTTTCCTGTGCTGAGGGCTCCAGAGCTGGATGCAGTACTCCAGGTGGGGTCTCATGAGAGCGGAATAGAGGGGCAGAATCACCACCCTCGACCTGCTGGCCACGCTTCTTTTGATGCAGTCCAGGGTACGGTTGGCTTTCTGGCACAATACAGTTGGCCTTCTCTTCCTTCCACATCCTTCTCCAGTCCTTTTTGTAAAAAGGGACTTTTCATATCTTATACAGCTTAACTCATTAGTTACGTAGGGGTTTTGAATTATTATATTTGACACCATATTTTCTGTTTAGTCAATATTCAGAACTATTCTGTAATTTGAACATATATCAGGCAAGATTTCAATCATCTTCCATTTCCTTGAATCATAAGGTCCCTGTGCTTTGGCCTGTGAGGAGCTTTCGCTAGATTGCTGCAACTTTTAATTTGATTCCAGCAAACATTTTTCCATATAATATTTGGTTTAATTTGAATAACTCAAATGGTGTAAACAGAAAAAATGGACGTTGAGAAAGCTGGATTTAGCATGCAAAAAGAGAAAAGTGTGTTACATGTAAACATGCACAGTGTACAAACTCACTTCTTCTAGAGCTATTTCCCCATTTGAAGTACAAAGGACATCTCTGAAATACTATCAAAATCAGTGGAGATTTTTGACTGTGTCAGAGCCCAAATCTGTAGAGAATTGTTTCTTATGGCACTATATGCATGTACAGTCATGCTTCTCATTTTCTCTCCAAAATATTTCTATGTGGCATCCTCCAAAGAAAAAAGAAACAGAAATTAGTGCAGCTCTCTGTGGCTCACCCATTTTAGTGAGGACGCCTGCAGTACTAAAAGGCAAAAAGACCCTGGATGCATCCCATGCTATGAATCAAAACCATCTGTCTTGTGGGAGAGTATCATAAATTATTGTTCTTGTCCCCACATATTCTCTCTCCCTGTTCACTGATGAGCTATTCTGCCCATAGCGTCTTTTGTACACTTGAGGCAAAATCACGGTGATTTTGTTGAGTTAAAGGGCCTGATTTGCCTATTTTGACTCACACAAAACTCTCACTGAATTAAAGGGTGGCATCACATGATGAACAGCAGGAAAAAGCAATAATAGAGAAGTAAAAAAATGTAAGTGTTAAGGTTCTCAAAGAAGTGCTGAATTAATTTAAGAGGTAAGAAACTCACATTACTGTACAAGAGCTAAAATCCAGGCATCTGTTGATGTCAGGATAAAAGAAAGTTTGCACCCTCGCTGAACCATCAAGACCATATGAGTGAGAGCCTGGGACATGCCAAGATGCTAACGAGGATCGAGCTCTTCCCCTCCTTGAAATCTGTAAACTGTGATGAAGTTGTCACTTTCCTGGTGTCTGAATACTGGCAATGTAAATGGTAAACTTCATCTTGAGGAGCAAGATGGAACTATGCTTACCTGCTTATTTTGATATATATAGAAGACTAAAATCTTAACAGAAAATCCTTATTCCTTAAAGTTAATTGGAGTCTTGCCACTGACTTCAGTGTGGCCAGAATTTCATTGATGAGTTTTAATAGGACTCACTATCAAAACAAATAAAGCAAAGGGGATTTGGCTGTCAGTGGCCTATGCAAGATCTCACAGTCAGCAATAAAATCAAAATCAACTAACTCAGAATACTATCCTGAAACCACAAACTTCCTGCCCCAAACCACAAAATACAGGACGTTTTGATAACAGAAGAGCAGTTAAGTAGAAGGACAACAAAGGAAATGGTGAGAAACCAAATATATTTAGTTAGTTATTGTCAGAGCTGTAATATTTAGAATTTCAATATCTGTCTCTCTCATTTAATCTCTCTCAGATATTACTTTGATTGCATTTAATTTTCTTGGAGTAGGGTTTCTATTTTTTTGGTCCATTTTCTTTTAAAGAAAACAGATGGAAACGGAGAAAAAAGGTTTTGAAGTTTGACCCAGTTTTAAAATGTCTATAATTCTGTTTAATATCAAAAGCAATTTTGTCAAATCAACTAAAGTCATTTAATGCTTACTGTTTCAGATGTTAATTCTTTTTGCTGAAACTAAGTTTTCTGCTTTTACTGTGACTTTTTTCTAGGACAGCTTAGTATTTGGTCAGAGTACCTGAAGGAAAAAAAAAATCCCTCTGAATCTAGGATTTTTAGCTCTGAAGGAAATATTTTGGATGATTATGAGTGAAGATAGTAGAAAACAATGAACATTTTTTTACAAACTAAATTATAGAGAGTTCCAGCAACACCCTGTAATAAATGCATTGCATATGCATACACATGCACACATATATACATATGCATATATGCATCTAGATTTTAAAAAATAGAACACATTTTTGGAGGGGGAAATCAAAGCATTCTTTTGTTTAAAAACTATATGATTTTCTTACCCTATAGGCTACAGTTAGTACACTGAAATTTAGTTAGATGCCTGGCGTTCCTGCTTATGGATCTAATGCAGTATTTTTTGTATTCCCATTCAAACCATCTGTTTATTTTATTCTAATGTATCATGCCATAATTCCATGTAATTATGGGCACCTAGTCTTCCAAGACAAACAGCTGACACCTGGAGACATGTAAGGAATAACTCATAAGTTAAGGTTAGCTGCCCAACTCCCATTACATTGACATTTAAAGTATATTCTGTGAAGTTTGAGTTAAACCAAAAATGTTATTCAGTGGTTCTTGGATTCAGAAATAAACATACAATAGGCTAGACAGAGATTGTCAGCCTGTCATTATAATACTGGCTGTTAACAACCACAATTAAGGAAGACTACATATCAATTATTATTTGTCTGGAACATGAACTTCCCTAAGCATGAAAGGAAGTGATGCAGCCTGTATTACTGTCTCCACTCTTCAGCTAATTAGTACTGTTTTTAATGGCTTCATCTGCCCAGGATCAATTGTCTAATGGGGAACAGTTCTCTGTCAGTTAATAAGGTGAGGAACTGTGTAATATGATTATGTCTGGCTCCAAAATAGTGCTTCAAACAACACTAAAACAATCATGTGATGGAATAAATAGACTGATGCAGGACTGCCAGATAATTCTGGAGCAGGCAGACTGTTCCAGTAAGGGTACAAATGTCTGACACAAGAATGTGTGGCACACAGTAAGGGAAGAGTAGGACATTTTCTAGAAATGCTAGAAGTTTAATTAAGAGAAGGAGCCAGTGGCGATACACATTTTAACTGGTGTTTAAAGAACATTAGTATAAGGAATGTGAAAGGGAAGGGCTCTATTTCCCAAAATACTTGTTGCAGAAATAAACTGCTTTGTGGTTGTCCTGCTTGGAGGAGTGTGCATTTTAAACTTTCCATCCAGAAAATGCCAGACAGTACTGAAAAGGGTAAAAAACAGCTTGATGATATACACTCTGAGCGTCTCCAGGCTGCAAAATGTGGGCTATTTATACACACACATATATCATACCTCTGATTTTGCAGGATAATTGGATGTTCTCCTTTTAGTCAGTTACAAAGTTTGGTAGATTATTGCTCATCAGGGTGGAGGCATTGGACAACTCAGCACAGATCTGCACAAGGCAAAGCAGGAGGTGCACAAAGAGCTTTATGACTTCAGACTTGACTTCTTTCTGCTACAATTGATCACCATTACCCACAGGCTAATTGGCATTGTTCTTGGCATTTACAAAAAAGGATTATGCCAAGACCTTATAAAAACAAAAAGCAGACTTTGTGGTATAGGAAATAATGAAGCTTTATAATTAAGCAAGCATAGACGTCACTGGCTTTCCTGAGTTCAGGAGGGAGGGGAGAGTAATTGGTGAAAGCATTAGAATAATACCCAAAACATGCATTTTTTATTCCAGATATAATTACCTCATCTGCCTTCTTCAGTGATGTCCAGATTTCCCTTTGCTATCCTCCTTGGGATAGAAAAGAACACTGAAAAGTGATGAAGGGAAAAAAAGAGGGGTATGTTAATATATTTCATAGGACTTCCTTTAATGAAAGAGCTTCTCTCAAATTCTGAGGTTCGCACATTTACATATACATTCAAATATATTAAAGGAAAATATTCTGAAAATCTGTAAAGTTTTACACCTCCTTCCACCATTGACTTAAGCTGTTTGAACACAAATCACATACCTCAACACACAATCATCTACGCAGTTCTTATGTCCACCATGGGAAGAAACTAGCTCTTCAGATCTTTGGATCTCAACAAACCCAGACTTTCCTAGGCAAACTATGTTGCAATCCTGTTTGAATCTATTGCCTCTGGAAAGATAATCAGCCATAACACTGGATGTCTAGCCCTTGCGCCTCTTCTGAATAAGCTGAAAGGCCTGTATCTCCCAGAAGACCATTTCAATAATTTGAACAGCAGAAATCCTACCAGTATTTCAGGGCTCACCAGCTAAAAATCCCTGCTTTTCACTGCACCGTGTGAACAAAGCAGAGCCTTGGAGGAGTGGGCTGTTCACACACACACGGAGGAGATGAAGACTAGTCGATCGTCAGAACATGGAGACCATTTATGTCACTGCATTGGGGAAAAAAAAGGCTTCTTTTTTCAGGAGTGGTATGTGTATTGTATATTTGTGCTGGGGAAAAGATAGGTCACATTTTTTTTTAAAATGCTTAGCTATAATACATCAATGAAAAATGTTGCTCTTACAGGTAGAGTACTGCATGGATACAGCTTAAGCTTTAACCTGTGCTGGTCAGAACACATCAAACATAAAAGCATTGCACAAAGACTGTAATACCTTGAAAAAAGAGATCATAATCATCGCTATGGGGCAGCCCCGCAAAGCCCATATTTCTAGAAAGAAGAAGATATTTGGATTCCTTGAACAGGACAGAATGCAACCAAACAGAACAGCAAAGGTTAAAAGTGTGAGAGAAAAAGAAGAAACAAATTCTTATGAGTTACATCACTCGAGAATGGATATAATTTTCAGCAGATGGACTACCTCATTCCTATTTTTACTTTCTATTTCTGGTTCAACTCACTTCCAACCAGCACTTGAGATTATTGTGGATAAGTGGAATTTGAATCCAAGGAGAAATTTTAGCTATTGCACGTGGAAGGAGTGTCAGTCACCTGTCTACTTCTCTTTGGCTAACTACCACGGCTTAGAAAAGAGAAAGATCTGGTTGGTACTGCCTTAGGTTCCTCTTTCAACTAACTACTAAGGACATTTTTTTGTATTTTTTCCTTAAAAGGTACATTACTGCAAATAGCTACAGCACAATCTAGATTGGACAGTCCAGGACTCAGTCAAGGCAGAACTGCAGTTAAAGACCTTTATGATGTCACTATAATGTACTGATTCTCACAGACATATTCTGGGATCCGTTCCTTGTGAATGAAAATATGTTTTATGTTCCACAGACAGTGAGGTAGATTTGAGAAAGAGATGCCCTTTTGGAGTGGGAAACAAAGAAGCGGTTTTGAATGGGAAACAGGGTGGAGAAATCTGTCTTTCCATCATCACTGAATACATTTCCTTAAGTAACAGGTAAACTGGGAGGCATCAGCAATTCACGTGATTTGAAACTAACAATTGGAAAATTTATTGTCAAAAGAATAGTATGCTTTCTGGGACATATGATAAAAGTTTAGCTATCTTGAGATTCTGAGTGCTTTTAAAAGTACACTAAGTGCATTAACGAATATATTCAGAGGGATTAGGAAACTGGCTACTCTTTTTAGCAGGGATTATTTTTCATTGTGGAATGACTCTTGTTAACCTGATACCTTCTCTCTCACACTGTCACACTTTCTTCCAACATTTTACAGAGCTGGTTAAAAAAACCAAAACCAATATATTTAAGATTGACAAGACATATTGCAATATCAATTAACAATTACATTTTTCTTACTGAGCATTACAGATTTGGCTTAGGTAGTTTGTACTTCAAATAGGACATACAAAAATTTTTTATAAACCCAAAAGATTCATCAATTTCATGTGTGGCACTCATGCTTTTATTACAGAATAAGGAAGAGCATGCTAAGCAAACGGATGCACTTCTATTGAAGGTATCTGAGGCCTAGACATCTCTACTTGTTTTTATGGAAGGCAGGTCCTGCTTGACTTACCTGATCTCCTTCTATGACAGGGTGGCCCATTTGGTGGATGAGGGAAAGGATGTGGATGTTGTTTACCTAGACTTCAGTAAAGCCTTCAATACCTTTTCCCACAGAATTCTCCTGGAAAAATGGCTGCTCATGGCTTGGACGGGCATTGCCTTTGCTGGGTAAAAAACTGGCTGGATGGCCAGGCCAAAAGAGTGGTCGTGAATGGAGTTAAATCCAGGTGGTGGCCAGTCACAAGTGGTGTTCCCCAGGGCTCAGTATTGGGGCCAGTTCTGTTCAATATTTTTATCAATGATGTGGTCAAGGAGATCGAGTGCACCCTCAGTAAGTTTGCAGGTGACATCAAGTTGGGTGGGAGTGTTGATCTGCTTGAGGGAAGGAAGGTTCTACAGAGTGATCTGGACAGGCTGGATCAATGGGTTGAGGCCAACATGAGGTTCAACACGGGTTCAACAAGGCTAAGTGCTGGGTCCTGCACTTGGGTCACAACAACCCCATGCAACGCTATGGGCTTGGGGAAGAGTGGCTGGAAAGCTGCCCAGCGGAAAAGGCCCTGGGGGTGCTTGTCAACAGCCATCTGAATATGAGCCAACAGTGTGCCCAGGTGGCCAAGGCCAATAGCAAAAACATTGGGGCCAGCAGGACTAGGGAAGTGATCGTCCCTCTGTACTCAGCGCTGGTGAGGCCACACCTTGAATACTGTGTTCAGTTTTGGGCCCCTCACTACAAGAAAGACATTGAGGTGCTGGAGCATGTCCAAAGAAGAGCAACGAAGCTGGTGAGGGGTCTAGAGCACAAGTCTTATGAGGAGCAGCTGAGGGAACTGGGGTGGTTTAGCCTGGAGAAAAGGAGGCCAAGGGGAGACCTTCTCGCTCTCTACAACTACCTGAAAGGAGGTTATGGACAGGTGGGGGTCAGTCTCTTCTCCCAGGTAACAAGATAGGACAAGAGGAAATGGCCTGAGGTTATGCCAGAGAAGGTTTAGATAGGACATTAGGAAAAATTTCTTCACCAAAACAGTTGTCAAGTATTGTAACAGGCTTCCCAGGGAAGTCGTTGAGTCTCCATCCCTGGAAGTATTTGAAAGACATGCAGATGCGGTGCTGAGAGACATGGTTTAGTAGTGGACTTAGTATTGCTAGGTTAACAGTTGGACTTGATGGTCTTAAAGGTCTTTTCTATTCTAAACCATTCTATGATTTTACTTCAGAAACAGATTTTATAATACTGAGTGGTTGAACAGAAATTTTGTTTTTCAATATCAAAGGACTTCACAAATGCACAGAGGAAAACATTTCTGTTGGGCCATCAAGTTACACAAGGTGTTAACTTGTAAAAATACATAAGTTGTTCTTGTAGATGACATAATGAACAGTGGTATATGTCCAGCTTTGAGAAAGGTAAAGCAGTGGTCATTTCAGTCTAATCTTTTCAGCAGTGCTATTGTCCAGGGTCTTTTTAAGACAAAAAAGAAATGTTGTGATTGAAATACACATAGGTTTTTTGCCTAATAGTGAACAAAATAAGACCTTGCTTATGTTCATGACATTTTAATCCACAAATATAGCCACTGTTTTGGAGGAGAACCTGAAGGATTCCCTCATCTAGTGTGGATTCACACTCCTAAGATCCAGAACGACTCCTATAACCAAATCGTAATACAGAGTCTCACGACATTTCTATTGGTATCTTTATGAAAAAGCATTGCCCTCTGTGTAGCTGGGACCATGAAGAATTCAGCATATGGCAAAGGTCCCAGCTTTGAGAGGAGAAAAACAAGACTCATCAGCAGTGAAGCAATGCCTGGAAACAGGCTACACGTTTGGCAGCACAGCTGACAGTGACTCAAACTTGCATATCAAGGATTTCTTCTTCAAAGTATATTATAGGTTAGAAACACGTAACATAAGCTCATTAGGCGCAGCTATTGCAGGAAACTCCTTCGCTGATTGCTGTCAGGACACTAAGAAACAGGGAACTGAAAAGGCAACAGCTAAGTTTTGAGGTGGTGCTTACTTAGAAATGGAGGGCAGCAGATTTTTTTTATTCCTGTCAGGTGCTTTTACTGGCCTGGAGCTCTCTGTAGGAGCATATAGAGTCCAAAAGCGGAAAACATCAACATGGAGCAGCTATTCTCATAATGACAAGTGGAGGATTCTGCCCAGGTGGTACCTTCAGGGAGGAGGAGGAGGAGGATTTATTGAATTAAAAGTAAGAGATGATCTGTGAAACATCTTGACACTAGACAAATGTATTTTATCCTTATCTTTCTCAAACAAGGAAGAAACGTTCACAGGAAAGTGTATTTTTCTTTCTCATTATATTTGGGGCTTTTTGTATCTTTTCCCACTCTTTGCCCTTCACTTTTAAGGTGTTTTCCTGTAGTGAATGCTAAGACCAGCAAAGCATCCTTCATTCCCTTCAGAATTCACTCCAGAAAGGAGGGACCTTATGAAGAGAACTGATATTCTTAAACTCACAGGATTAAGCAAAAACCCCAAAGTTTTGTTTATTGATTCACTCCAATGGAAAAAAAAGTACTTTGGATATTGTCACCATGCTACCTTTCCTCTTTCAATAGTTCAGTGAAAAGCTTTCTATTGAGGACATTTCCTAAGTTAGAACAGTTTTCTACAAATATTGTAAACTAATTACTGAATGTGATTTTAAAATCATGACTAGTGGCAATCAACCTGGTTAATAATTATGGTTCGATTCAGAAAGTTATTTAGAAGCCAAAACACTAAACACCTGCTGAAGTCAGAGGTGTATAAGTACCTACTTCCTAATCAGGTGATTAGACGCATTTATCTTTCTCTATATTTCTTTGATACAGTACCTGGCCAGAGCTCAGGCTTCTCTTTAAGTATGTTTCTATGTCAGACAGCAATTAAACATACTGAATGACATAAACAAAAAATAAATAATCACATATTAAATATTAAGACAACCTTTCTAAGGACTGGGTAGTGAATGACTGAGAACAGATTACCTGGAGAAGCTGAAGAGATTCAACTACTGGAAAATTTAGGAACACATAGGCATCTTTCAGGACTGGAATATTCATTGTTGCTGTCCCGAATCCAGAGGAGGGACATAATAACTTTCCCTTCCGTGCCTACCAACCTAATCCACTACCATCTTATTCCATAAGAACTACCCACTGGAAATTTTCCATTGCCAGCAGTTTGCAGGTAACTCACATGAAAACAGAATTACACAAGCCAAGGTGCTAATTGTGTATCGTTTACTTTCTACCAATAGCCTTAGCTTGGTTATTATCTTGGTCAGTTAGAGAAAAGAAGTTTCTCATGTAGAAGCGAAAGTGATTAGCTGTAGAGATGGTAAAGTTTCAAGATCTGGGTATTCCTCATTATTTTACTATTAACCCTCTGGCTATATACTACTGATTGATTTGTTTGACAAGATGGAAAAATGGTAGTTGCCTAAGGAATAAGCGAGAATATTAATTATTGTCCTGGCAGGGGAAGGAAAGAAGGATGTCTCTCAATTGTCATGGTATGATTGTAGGTTAGCAATACTTGAGCCCTGATCCTTTTAATGATAGTTGGCTGCTCCCCCTTTCTCATCTCAAGTGGGTAAGTTGAAAGCTTCCCTCTCTCCCATCCCTCCCTCCTTTGTGTCTGAATATGCATGGGAATAAAGCGGAGGTGGGGAAGGCTTTCAGCTGTAGCAGTGTGTGCAGGAGGAACAGAACAGCCCGTTGCCAGCAGGAGGTCGCCGTGTCCTCCCCGGCCCCTCAGCAAGGTGCCAAACCTCTCTTAGGATGTTCACATGATCCTTCTTGCTGCTGTCCCCTCCTCAAATCACACCGACCTTTCCCTCTGGCCCTTACCCCACCGTGGGTCTATTTCCAAATGGGATAAACTGAAAACTTTTTCATGATGCTAAAGAAAATCAATGATGAGGAACAAAATAAGTTTGGGCTTGCTTTAGGTCCTATTAATATAAAACTGTTAGGTGGGGCAGCCAAACTTAGCAAGAACCGAGCCGTGAGTGATCCACACATAGGAACAGCTTCACAAATCTCTCCATGGGCCACTAGCAGCTTAACAACTGCATGCAATTATTTAGATGTATAGTTTATTCCTGCATAATTTATGCAGATCCATTTTCAGCTATTTTGCCAAAATACAAAATAATAGTTTCATGATTACAGCATCATCTGGGGACATCAAAGCACTCCACCATTATGATTCACATCCCCATTAACGATAATGCACAAGACAAATGTGAATCTTTATTAGGTTAATTCTATTTTGCCCATTTTGCAGATGAGTAAGTGGGAGCACAGAGAGGTTAAGTGATTTGCCCCAGGTCACAGAGCGAAATCTGGAAGTAAAAACAATGTGTGAGTATGGCCTAAAAGCCATATACATTACAATTAAATAGTGAGATATTTAATAGCAAAGAAATTCTTAAAACTAGGGCTTCATACCCCACCTAATTATGGATTTAGCAGGTAATCTTGCATTCCTCATAAATTTGAAACTTCCTGTGATCACTAAATAACTCTGAAGACTGGGGAAAAAAAGCAAGAAAAAACTCTTCTCTCCCTCTCTAAAAAGGAAATGAGAAGAAAAAGTGCTACTAAATTTGCAGCAAAGAGAAATGACCTGTCCTAAAGTGACACTGATTTTTTTGCAGTGTCGCCCCTACCTCAAATGTCCTTGAGAAACAGAAAGCCACATAAAGCAAAGCTCTGTGGTCTACAGGAGAGTAAAATAAAAGGAAAGATTTGTTCTTTAAATAACAAGGTTTTAGTGATCTCTCTTTGTTTAACTTATTAATAAGGTGGATGTAATTAAATCAGTCAATTTTAACTTAAGGGTCAGTAACATAAATTGTTAACTACTGCTTCTTCAATTAAGGGAGTTTCTAATAAATGCCTGCATAACTAGAAATACTGTAAAAAGCATTAACTTTTTGGTGTAAAAGTATTTCCAAAGCAAGCTTTAAAACACATTGAAAAAAAAGTATAGTAAGCTAACAACAATAGGCAAAAATGTAGATAGATCATAGTTTTGAAACAACCAATGTTTTCCATATTGTTATTATTTTTCCTTCAAGGATGAAAAGCTAAGCCAAGTTTCTATCTTCAGCCATTTAAATGAGCACAAAGTTTAATGAGCCCTCATGCTATAACTGTAAAATAGTTAACTGTGCTCGGTTGTTTAGTTTGAGGCTGAATTTGCAAAGTTTCAGTCACAAGAGACTTCACAGCACAGAAACTTCCACTGCTGAGTGAAAGGTAATATTTATGATGCATTGGAAGCAGAAAAACATAGGGGAAACAGGCATTAACTCCTGCTATATTTAAACTATCTAAAATTTCCCACTAGATCAGTGTGAGATTGTTGTTACTTGAAGTCAATCTTTTGTCATGTAGTAGGGAAAAATTCCTGTAATCCGGAAAGTCCCTTCTTTTTCTCTCCCAGAATCCCATGCAGACCCAGTGGTGCTGCCATGCTGAGAACTGAAACATCCTTTTGCTAATTACACAAGCGACAGAAAACTTCGCAGCACACCAGGAAAGTCAAATATATTCCTTGACATGGGAATGAGGGAACCTGGTTCCCCTGTTTTATAGTATTATCTTCACTTCCACTATTGTGATGTACAAAGAATCAAATTCTGGAATTTCAGTGGTTCCACGTTACTTCTACGTGCATTTTAGTAATTATCTGTTCAACTGTATTGAGACCCCTGGCCCTGTATGGTTGCAAAATTGATGCCTGACGTGTCATCAATGCATTGCTGTGTTCACGAGTACTCAGGAGTTCAGTGCTGCGGACTGAAGCGGGTAGAGAGCGGGATCCCTTGGAGTGGCACATTTAAAAGGTTTTGTCTGAAAAATTCTTCCAGAAAGCTCAGTCTTCTGTTTGAATAAATATATTCTTTCCCAGAGGGACTGGGTGTCAGCCAGGTCTTATCCACACCATGATCAAAAGTTATTCCCCACTGACAAGCCAAGCATCAGCTGGCCAACTTTTTTTTTATATATCCGAATATGAATTTTCAAAAAAAAGTCCCCTTGTCAACAAAGGAAGGGCTTTTTGTCATGAACTCCCAGAATAATAGTCTCATTCATCAGGAAGTACTGAACAGTTCAGCAATATACTCCAATACAGACATGTTGTTTTTCTTGTATCCCATTTTCATATCTCAGATGAGTTCAGCTTCCTCTGATTCACAAAGTAGGGAGATCTACAAGGAGGGAACAGCTTTTTATATTCCCAGTCTCCTTTCTGCCTTAGCTAACCCACTCATTCCAAAATTGGTCTCTTGCAATCAGTACAATATGTTTGTTAACTTTAGGTTTGCAGCTGAAAAACTAAAGGTTAATAATGTTTTCTAGATACCTAGGAAGTCCTTTCATGCCATATATAAAAAAGACTGTGAACTTTCCCATCCTAATATATGTTTATGAATCTGCTGTAAAATTAGTGACGTTATTAAGTTAGCTGGCTCAAACTTAAAACTAAAGTAAATAATGAAGCTCATTACCTTCAAAATCAATAATAGCCCATTTCACCTCCAGTTTCCTTCACTAATAATTTCCTCGGAAAAAAGTTAGTTGCTAAGTGTAGTGTCAACATCAGTTCTAGAAACACTTCTGTTTGAATTATAAAAGTTCTTTTGAGTTAAAAGAAGGGAACTGATCAAAACTGAAATATGAAGTGATTAAATTACATTAACATGATATATCCAATAAAATAATTGCATTTAAAGTTCAAAGATAATTTTTAAAAGCAGAAAGCAATTATTCATTACCCATAGAAAGATAGAAGCTTACAGACTAATGTGTATTCCTAGCTTTTGGGAGATATATTCTCACTTCTCAGTAAATGATGAACTACAAAAGGGAATGTGGCTGTCATTTCCGTGGCTGGTTCCCATGTATCCCTCTGATTGAACATTTTTTCACAAGAAGTATACGACATCTACAGGAATACCAAACTAAAGGGCCAAATTCTTGCAAAGCATTTAGCCAGAAGCAATAAGGCGTATTAATTTCATTAATAAGTCAATTCCTGCCTTATGCATTTCAGTATGGAGCTGCAATTGATAAAAGCTATTGAGTCCATTAGGCAAAGCTACAAATAAATACAAACAAGAACAAAACCAAAATGATGCATGCTGGGGTCAACACAATCCGATCACTTGCAGTTTATAATGTCATTCAGTTCATGACAGAACTAAACCAGAAGAGAACAAGGCAGCTCAATTAATGTCCTTGGGTTTTTTTCAACTTAATTTTACAAATAACTGGAGTTACTGCTTGTTATGGAAAGAACTGTAGTATTTTTGATAATTTTTAACATAAATTATGGCAAATTGTGTTCTTTTTAAAAACTGGGTTTTTTTCCCGAAAATAGCAACATTAGCTTTTGCAAAAGATTATTCGCTCCACTTGGATTTGCAGTAGCATATGACAGCTCAAAACACCTCTTACCATAGTTCAAATTCTGTTCGGAAGAGAATATGTATCTATAAATGACATGAAGTGTTGTTCAAAATTGCCTATCCTATTGCAAATCAAGGATATTTCCATACATTTCTGTCAAGCTATGCTGGGTTTATACTCATATAATGAACCCTAAAGATTTTACCATTTGAATGACAAAAAACATGAATCTGACTTTTCACAGAGAGAGGTTCTTGCAAAATTTCTTTTCCTCACTGCAGGAAGTTGTTACTATCCCTCCCCCAGAGGGAACCTGGAAATACCCAGATACCTTCTCTTGTCTTCTTTGCCTCTAGAGATTGATTGGACAAGGAATTTGGACCGATTCTTACACTCCTTTTTCATAGTCAGTTCTTTTTTACTTTGATGCATATCAGAGTACTGAGATACAACCAGATGAACGAGATGTTCACTTTCATTAGGCCTTTTAGGAAGATGGAAAAACAGCTTTTATGGAAAACACAAGGCAGCTTACTGAAGTTGAAGTTGTTTTTGTCTACACCAGCTGAGAATTTGGCCTGAAATGTTTAGCAAAAACACTTTTTACAACTTTGTCCAGAATTTTATGCGTTTTTGGCAGCTCTTCATTTGAAACACCTTTGCTAGAGGGTTTACTGAGAAGTAGAAAAGCTGAACATAGGGAAAATGAGTTATGAATACAAGCGAGAAAAGCCAAGCCATTCTCCAACAGCATACACTGGTTAATAGGAATTGTTAACGATTAATAGGCAGTTTGTTGGGTCTTTGCAAGATCTCTAAGCCTGTGATTACATACGCATGCAAAAGAAAACAGATACAGAGTATGACATTCTGGGTGAAACAGTTGCATTTGTTTTCTTTGTCATACATATGTTTGAAATAGTATTGTATTTTGACATATAAAACCCATTTAAAAGCCTTCTGTTTTCAAATGAAGGCACACAGAAAAAAATAAAAAAAGATTAGTTATATAGGTATCACTGAATCCAAACTTGTTATAGTCAAGTCAACATACATTTCATAGAAGCAATTTTGAATTAAACCTTAAAATGAACCTATGTTTATGTATCCCTCTTACGGTGAAAAAAGATATTAAAACAGTATTCTACTTTACATTACAGCACTGTCTCTAATAACAATACAAGTAACATGCAAGTATCAAAGAACCTTTTGATAAGGTTTTCCTTGCCACAGTTATTTATGTTTGCAACAAGTTCGGAGACGACATTGTTATATGCTGGTAAAAGTATCCTATGGTCCCTGTTTAATTCCTAGAGAAATCTGTCAGAGGTAAAAGATGTGCTACAAAAGGGATAAAAAGTAAAGAACATGTCTATTATCAATTTAATGATAGGATAGATGTTCCCTTCAAAGTTTTTCCTGTTACGAAGCCTCACCAGTGAATAAAAGTATCTAATGTATTATTCAGATAAAGGCCTCTGAACCTTAGACAGAAGGAAATCCATACCGCCTTACATTGCTTTATTAAGTCTATATTAAGGGCTCCATTACTTTAAAGAAACTGTTTAAGTAACATTAAGGCTATGACCCAAACTGACAAAAGTAAGGAAATACAGATAGCTGAATTTCCATCTTTAAAATATGCTGCTGTGGGGAAGAAAAAGGAACAATGGAGTATGAGACTTTGCTTCTCATCTTGGGCTGAGAGAAATATTTAGGACCAAAAAAAAAAAAAAAAAAAAAGAGCCAGCCTGAATCTTCACCTGGCATTCAACTGAATCCAAATAAAAACTGTTTAAAGTTTGGCTCTCTTCCCATTACCTCACACCATGGGTCACTTGCAGATCGAGGAGCAAGTTTTCAAGCTGCTGTGGGAATGCCAGACAATTCCTTCCCCTACTGCAACAGCAAGTGTTAGAATAAAGGACCCAATTACTGCTGCCAGGGCTCTATGTAAAACATTGGTGCTCAAGGGTTTTCACGTGTTCTCTGCCCACCAGATGTGCTGTGAAATCTCCAGAGAGTAAAAGATCTCTCTCTACCTTCTTTTTCCTTTTATACAGGGGGAATGGAGGAAAGAGGATATAAGGGGAGAATAAGAAAACCAGCAACAGGGCTGATAGGCTGCAAAGTGGCCGTCACCGTACAGGGAAGGAAAACACCATTAGACAATGATTTCTTACCTGTAGCTCTTCGTCCAGAGGTAAAATTAATTTGCCCTTATACCGTGCCACTATTATATCAGATGAACTCTAACATAATTTTAACAAGTAATAAGTAAACTAGAAACATCTGTTGCCTAAATACTGTCTTTTAAGGCTGGTGTTAATTTTAAGTGAAACTGTATTACTCAGGCCTACATCCTTTCATCTCACCTGAAGGCCTGGAACACAGTTACGTGCTGTATCTCTGCCGTTGAAGGCACTGATATGGCCCTAATATCAGTATTTTAGCATGTATTTAAAACCTTTACTAATACAGGAAGTATGAGAGTGCATGCTTGTGGCTAGGAATGTCTTGAAATCTCTGAACAACTGAACACTAGTTTTAGTCATAAACTTTGGCTTTATTCTTGTGGTTTCACTTCTGCATTGACATAGCATGCTGCCTTCAATTTGTTTACCTCTCATACTGAGATTCCCCATCAGGCGGACAAGAAAAGCAGAAAAGATATATATAGATATAGAGATATATATTATAGATAGATAGATAGATAGATAGATAGATAGATAGATAGATATAGTATTACCATAGCAAATAAGACAGTCTGCATTAGACAGGATTCTCCATAGGGTCATAAAACAAAGTCACTTCTCTTTCTATCATCAGATCACTTGTGTTGCATCATTTTGTGTTTCAAGAGACTTACAAGGGTCTTTCCTTTTTTCCCTTGTTTCACGGCCTATCTGTACCCTCAGCATACAAACATGACACAGCATTTTTGATAACAAATCCGGAGACCAGTGTCATGAACGCTGAACGGGGAAGCTTCTCTTGTTCAAATTCCTAGCTCTGCAAGTGGGTCTCAGCAAAGCTGAATCAAAAAATGAGCATCATTAGGCACCAGTATGACATTATGATAAAAGTATATGATATCCAAACTAGAGGAGCATGGACTTGAGTAATTTCCATGGAAGAAAATCATGAAAATACAAGAAATCCTTTATGACAGGACATCCATTTAAAAAGACAAATGGCTAAATGAATAACAGGATATATTTAAAAGGTGCAAAATGAGCAAACAGGCTCAAACAAAATAAAAATTAACCTCCCATGATGAGGCAACCAGCTTTCAATTCTTGTCATTTTCATTCTGATGGAAATAACACACACTACACTATCTTTCCAGACTATGGTGCTTGTGTTATTTATATATACATTACAATGCAAGCCTTGGACAGGAAAAGAAAATCCCAGAAAGTTACCCTGTGCAGACCCTGTCTCCATAGTTCCGTCACAGTGGATGGAAACAGTCTTTCCAGTCTCATCCTTTGGGTCACTATCCTTTAGTCCCACATCTGCAAATCCCTTGGCAATAAGCTTCTGTGATGGTTCCTGCGTGCCTCACCACTCACTAGGGTTGTGGATAGTGGTCCTGTCCCTTTCCTGTTTCAAAGATACTGTTTTCTGGCAAGTATGTGCATCCATTACTGCTGCGTATGATCTCTCCATCCCTAGAGAACCTGTTAACCACCTATTTCCTGAAGAAACGCATTGGCCTTCGTCTTGCTTCCATTCGCCACAGATCTTGTTTGGAGCCACATAGTCTCAGATACGTCTAGTCTCTTTAAACTGCCAATGACAGTAATAAGAGATAAGGCAAATTCTTCAATGATACCCTATTCCTCTCTCACAAGGTGGACTTCAGTTCCCTTCTGCCACACAAAGCAAAAGGAAAAACAGTAAGCACCTGTCTGCAAAGAAAGCAAATGACATGGCAAAGACCCAGGGAATTCTGAATGCCAGTTCCCCCTGACAATGATCAGCTACTCTGAACAAGCAGAAATTCATGATATCTGTAATAGGTCTGATACACTTATTTGCATTTTCTATAATTTTTCAATAAATCAAAATAGCAGCTTGAGTATGAGGCCTTTCACAAAGGATCTTGCTCCAGACAAGCTAGTGAAAGGCCTTCTGCACCACAGTACACCTCTTAACCACGCAAGGTGCATTATTCTCAACATGCAATTGGAACATTCTCCAATATTTCACCAATCTACATTATTACCAATACAGATTAATCTTTCTCGGTTGGTAGAAATCGCCTAGTAGGTACGGAACAACATAAGATGATGAGTGACAAGATTCTAGCTCTTTATTTGGCACAATGTGTCATTTGCCCTGTTTCAGTATTTTCTTTCGTAAAGTGGGGAAAAAAGCTTTCTACATATCTAAGTGTAATGTTAGTAAATGAACAATTAATAAATTGAATTGTTCTGCAGACATGAAGAACAGCAGCAATTCTAAGTATTCTTTCCATTCACTGCCTGTGACTGAGAATATAAGGATGTATCCATTCCTTCCCTTCTTCTTGAAGGAATCCTGCTCCTTTACCATATCAATGTGGTTTTTAAGGAAAGTATTCTTGCTGTCTCTATCCGCACAGTGCATTTTATATGACAAAAGGCAAAATTTAATCTTTAAACTGGGACTTCTGTGCAAAACATGGGCTGCTTGCTTGACCTGGCAAGAGAACAGCTGGATCTCCATCCTGTTGACTGACCAGGGGTAAAGACTTCATCCTGCAAGGTGCTGTTAACCTGTGGAAAGATCAGGCCTATATTAACATTAAAGCATTTGAGCAGTCCTCTTGCAGGTTGTACAACAATATATACTCAAACATATACGTACAAACACACTCTCATAGATCCCTATATATGAATACACACACAAATAAATGGCTGACAGCTGGATACAAATGCAAAAATATGTCTCAGGCTGGGACACTTTGAATTATTTCTAACACGTACAATGCAAACCATCTATTTGAAATGTCACAAAGGGAATTTTCTCCCAGGATGCATTCTTGTATGCTAAAATTCAACTAACACTGGACTTCTTTTTGGAAAAATAAACGTTACAAAGACCGGGTTTCAAATGGAAGTGCTGACAGGCCTTTAACTATCGCAGCTTGAATAGTATCACCACTGTATATTAACAGCTGTAGTCATAAGATCTCAACATTTTTCCCCTCCCCGTCTTTCCCTGGAGCTGCTAAAAAAGCTAAGCCCCTTTTCACATTCTTAATGACGAAAAGTTAAAAAAAAAATGGAAAAAAAAGAAAAAAAGACTTAAAAGTTCGACTGGATTTTCTTCTGGTTTCCTAATGAGCTTAACATCTCATAAGACACCTTTGGTAAAGGAGAAAATCTTTTCAAAAAGACCCATTTTCCTGCTGACAGTACAATCTTTCTGAAGTAACATCAGAAGACCATAAGGGTGACATCCAAGCCACCTGAGCTGGCGATACGAGCTCTGTAACCAATAGATTTCTATCCCCTCTTTACTCCACATTTTCTAGCAACATCGTTCTTTAGAATAGGGTCAAAAGAAAAATTTCTGTTTAGTTGTTTAAACGAAACAAATAACTTTTTCACTGTATCTCTGCTAGAGCTTGACCAAAGTCAAAGTATACTGTAATTTAATTTGTCATAAAAGACCCGAAGTAGCTGGCTCTTAATTAAACAGGAGATCACAAAGTTCTGTAGTTTCTTGTCACCTTGAGTATGCATGAACAATGGTACCTGACCTATTTAATGATTTTCTTTTGCTGTTAGATGACAGAAAATAGACTCACAATAGACCCAAATCCTGCACCGTGACAAAAAAAAGTAAGAAGCACCAACTGCTACATGTGTAACATTTGTGAAAAGGGATACTGTCCTGAGTGCAATGGCTGTCTATTACAACTGTGCATAGGATTGGAACATGCAAAAAAGTTACTTGCATAACTGCCATTGGTCACGTGAGTTGTTTGATAGAAAACAGTGGGGATACCTCAGTGTTTGGATTACTTATGCACCAGAGCAGCTACAAAACTGGGCCTTCCTGTGTACTGTGTCAGGTATATAGAAAAATACATGTAGTTTTGCCACTCGTGTTAGGATTTGGTGGCACTACAGTACAGCAAGGGGTGGCATTCTCTAGTTACATAAGTGTAATACCATGCTATTACAGGATGAGGCTGCGTTACTGGGGCAGAATCATCAAATGCTGCAACTGACTTTTGTGACAGAAATCCATAACAGGTGTGTAGACTCTAAGGGGGTTAATCATAGATTACACCCAAATGAACAAGGTAAGAAACTCAACAATGCTCAGTTTTGAAAGCTGGTGAAAGACCACTTCTCATTTTCTATCTTTTTACAACTTCTATAATTTTTGCTACGGTTGTTCTAATTCTCTAATTTCAGTAATTATGGAGCATCTGTTGTGAAATAAGCCATTAACAATAATTTCTGTGTACCTGAGGGCCTATTTAAGATCGACATTTTTTTTCAGAAACAGAATACAAGACCAAACAGCATGAAAAAGGCAGGTTTCCTTACACCCTGAGTTCCCACTTATACAAGTCCTCCTTCTTGGCATGACTCAACACCGAGCGAAGTTGGGATCCCTGGCCAGAACAGGGGAGAGTCCAGCAGGATTCACTTCCAGAATAAGGACTTTCCAAAGACCTTAAGCTTGATCTGGCAGTTGATTGTCTCCAGAGGTGGGAATTAATTCTGCCCCCAGGTCAACTTAATCCCCTTGTGAGAAGAAACCTTCAATTATGATAAACTCTGCTAAATTATTTATGATATCTCTGTGATCTAATGAAGCTTTATTCAGCAAGACCTTTGTCTCAGGCTCACCCAGGGAATGGAATGAGGCAACTGATCATGAAGCTCCAGTAATTGTAGACTTTTGGAGCAGAAGCACTAAACAGGCTGGTTCAAATTTATTCTTAAAAAAATTATGTTGATTTCAGAGGAGTTAACATAAGAAGGAATCTAGCCCGTAAAACACCATTCTGCCCTGCTTTACACTAAGTATGGTATCAGAGAGGTAACTCAGTCTGCTGGGGCAGTATTTCAGTTCCCGAGGTAGACTGCAGGAAGTCCTACAGTCCTGCAATTCTCACGTAACATTTATTGTCTTATTTTCAACCGGCTGCTGTAAGCTATAAAAATGAATTTGTAAAAAAAAACAACCCAAAACCCACAAGACTGGTGCTTTGGGATATCCAGTCTTAGAACCTGACCCAATAAAAAATATATATGTACAATTCAGCTTCCACACCATTAAAGCCAGACATTTTCTTTTAACATAACCTGGCCCTCAGTTGTAGTCAATACCATACAGAGGCATTTAGAGAGTAAAAAAATCTCACAGGAAATTCTTTATATAAAGAGATTCAGAAATGAAAATACCATGCAGGTCACAGTCATTGGCACATAATGGTACGGTTAAGCTGTTCATTTCTAATTAGGCCTGTGATCAGAAAATAGCCAATTTTGCTTTCTGCTTCTTGGTGTGTTCAGCAATTTTGTCAGCCAAAAACTGTTAGCTGCTGAATTTTTAACGATCCTTTATTGGATAATAAGGTTTTGTTTTCATTTCTCTCAAACTGCTGGAGCCTCCGTTAACAATTATATTGGGGAAAAGGTTTCCACAGTAGGTGGGCCCCACAGCCTGTCTAAACCATGGATTAGCGTCACAGAAAAAAATAAAAACCAGAGGGAAAAAACAAAGAACACTTAAGAAAGGCAAGTTTGGTTTCGGGTGTGTACAGAATTAGGTTACTTCATTACATAAATTAAGCAAGGGAAATTAATACATTCAATATGGTGAAACTTATACAAATCTGCTACTCTCTGGGTTGGCAAGATCCAGCCACCTAGTTGAAGTGGTCTTTAATTAATGGTCAAATAAAGCTATACTCGTTATTCAGGAATAATGTGAGGTTTTGACAGTAGAGCCGATCAAAACCCTGGCAGGTGCACGCCTGGCTCAAAAGCTTCCTCCGTCCTGCCATGATGTTTTAGTGACATTCCAAGGACAAGGTCCTTTTGGCTTACAGCTGGAATTGTTCACATTTAACTCCCAAAAACTGCTCCTCTTTTCACCTCAGAAGTAACTTCTCTTCAAATCAAACCAAGTTTTTCCTGTTCTTTTAATTTCTAAGGCAAAAAAAATGGTTTCTTCTTGGCTCAACAGGCTACATTTCTTCGTTTCATATGTTCTTTGTTTCAGAAGACAGTTTTGGGGCTGGTGGATAACCTCTGCTTTGCTCTCTGGTCTCATATACCAGCCAGCATCATTTTGGGATTTTTGAGATGGCACATCAAGAAAGAGTGTTTTGGACATCTGCCTGAGTGCTGAAATTTTAATATAAATGAGTGCCTGAATGCTTTTTGGGTTGGAGAGACAGAAAGAGTGACTGCAGAATGAAAGAGGATGAAAAGAAGAGAATTTGAAGGAAAAAATAAAGAAAGTTCAAATGCACTGAGAATAGGGACAGTGCAAGCCATAGGACAAAGGAGATTATTTAAAGAGAAACTAATTTTTTAAAAAACGGGTTTGCAGCAGAATTGTATTGCAAAGCCTCCAAACCTGTGCACAGGTAGGAATGTAGACATAACATATGTAGGGTTTATTGCACCACTTAATTCCTGAGAAGACTCCCTGGCACTTTATATTAAAAACTCTGTATTGCTTTTAACTCTGTCAAACTTTAACAATTTCCCATATGCGTATGAAAATGAGTGATAAAACTTAAAAAATCCAGCCATACCAGACCAACTATTTTCATGCATAAGGCAAAAGAACAATTTGTTTCACCAATATAATAACTAATCTGGTGACCCTTTCTTTCTTTCAATGACTCTGAAGCAGAGATGTAGATAGAATTCAAGTTTATGCAATGGCTAGGGCTTGAGTACTCAGATTAAAAAATCAAGATTTTCAGAAAACAACCTACATTTGCCTCATGAAGATTGCTCCCTATCAGATGGTTCAAGATGTGTACTGATAAATAAAGTATTCAGCATCATGATTGACCAGTTTGACAAGGATATGGTTTCTGTTACAGAACCTGGACAAACATAGACAAGGCTCTGAAAAATCTCTGTTTACCTACATTCATTTCTCTTTTTCATTAGCTGAAATTTCCAAAGATTTCAACCCCACAAAGTATTCTCGAACTTTCACACTTCCTAGAGATAAAGTGCATGTTCTGCCATTCCACACAGTTGATCTGTTTGATATTGGACTGCATGTTGCAAAGATAAATTAATTTTTATGAATCTTGCAAATATTATCACAGTTACAACAATATGAAAAAGGTATATGAGGAAAAATTCTGCCAAGGGGGTGAGGTTTGAATAAAGTATATTGAATAAGGCACTGGGTCACGATCTGAATAATTAGGACACCCAGAAAGAAAAATCACTATATATGAATATTTACTTAAAGTATGGTATTACAAAGCCCATGCACAAGAAAGGAGGATGGAATTATAGACAGCTTTAAATCTTCATTTCTTAATCTATAACTTCTTACCAAACAATTATAAAATACAGCTTGATACATCTAATACATATATACAAAAAAAATAAATGTAATTGTGTATGCAGAATCGATGCATGTATACAGGTACACACACAGACATACAAATTAAACGAATGAGAAAGGGTGATGCAATATAAGGATGTAGGATAAAATTGTGTCTACCGCATCTGTAATTGTATGGTTCATCCTAACCATATGGTGAAGAACTAAGTAACCCACTCCGTTCGATATATACTAACGAGGTCACTTTCAGCTTAACTTCACAGTCTGCCCAAAAGCAATTCCTTGCTTGGTAAAGCCCACCAAACTGACTCCAAAATGGCATGAAAAGAAGTTGTGCTGTCTTGACACAGTCAGTAGAGCAGTTTCACTCAAAGAGCTGCAGAAGACGATAACAGGAATGCTCGAAAGCTTTAAGCTACAGGATGTGATGATAAGCATTCGCTGTTTGCTATGAAATATATGTGTTGTGGGGTTTGGTGCTCATATTTGAACCAACTCAGTATGATAGTCAAGAGAAAGTCTCTCTAAGGAATCAAATAACATGGGGCCTATCTGATGAAGAGCTTTATTTAACCTTCTATGCAGTCAGGAAATTGAGATCACCCAGTATCTCCTGCCCAGTGGCCTAAGGGTTTTTCGCTTTTTGATTGTACTGGCCCAGATTCTTTCAAGTCTCAGACTTCTTCAGTTTCTGCTTCACCTGCTTTACCAGGGTAAACTTTTCTATCTGTGCTTTGCACTCTCCATGCTACTTTAATAGGCTGCTAAGCCTGAAGCTCCAGATGCAATGAGCTCAGTGAAATCAATGGGAAATATCTGTGTGCACCAAAGGCCAGATTTTGATCCATTGTGTTCAAGCAGAATGATCCTCATTAACCTAACAGATAAAGGCAGCAATGAGCGGCACTTCTGTAATATCCATGAAATCACTATTTCATGATACCAGTGAGAGCCCAGGGAGGAGGTTTCTTGGTTGCAATAATTAATAATTTACAAAAAGCTTTAACTAAGCAAGACATTGCCCACCTGGAAATTGGAATGAAAGGATATTAATGAAGCTGCAATGCAGATGGTCATGTTGAAGGTGATGAAGAATTTATTAGGGAGACAGCCATCAGAGGCTGTGTAGTATATGAAGCATAAAACTGCTATAACTAATGACAGCAAGTAGTTTAGGCAAGTAATGGACAGCACAGCTACAAAAGGGAACATGGAGATATATTATTCAGTAATAAAGTTCTCATAAAAATGTGAAATATGAAGTAGAAAGATTAATATGATTGCACAAGCCATCTTAAATATCCATACCCAACTTCCGCCTTTTAAAAGAAGTAGACTGAATTTATGCCCAAGCAGCAACACGTAAGTCACAGCACTTATTTACATAGTTTATGCAAACTACTACAGATCTATGGGCTTAATTTATTGAAATAATGTTTGAAAGTAGTTTAATTTATTACATTAACAATAGAGCAGATGCTATATTTCTACCTGCCAAGTGATCCAAGAAGTGTAGGTCGGGTTATCAATCATCACATCATACTCCAGAAGATCCAGGGACCTTCAGGTTAGCGGCTGCTCTGCTTTAATAATTTCAGTCTTCCCTGAGACTGAGTAATAATCCTTTGCACAAGGAGTGCAACTTTGCACTGAGTAATTAATCTTTGCACAAAACCTGTGTGAAAGAGTTGGCTGCAGAAGACAACACAAATATAAACATTGCTTAAGACACTTTTTCTCTAGCATTTTGAATGCAACTGGAGCTAGAAAATATTTTTTTTTATTAAACCATCTCTTCTATGTTTTTCTTTTAGTAGTAGAAAGTTGAGGAAGTATTTTAGGTTATGCTAACACTGGCACGCAGAGGAGATGAGTAGGGGGAAAGTACTGAGGATTCTGGGTTATTTTTAAAAGCTGTTTAAGCCTACTTTTCTCTCACCCATCTGAATTCATAATACATTAGGAAATGTGTCTTTAATGCATACATTGATCAAGCTACCTAATTAGAGCAAGCCATTCTTTTTTCCAGTTCTTTTTAAAATGTATGAATGAATGCTTATCCCAGACCAAAACCATTATACTTGAATGTGAATTTTCTGTCCAAAATAAAAGATTGTTCTGGTGCAGATACCCTGTAACATAAAAAGCATTGCAAATTGCTACACTTCAGTCCACAATACAGCTTTATCCTTCCCAGATTAAAAAGAAAAAATTACTCTAAAATATTCTTGATGCTATCAAAACAGGGGATTTTCATGCATTTGCCCAAATTTATCCATAATGCTTGTCTTTAGTGGAATTACAGTAACATGAGTTTGGCATGAAGTAAAACACGAAAGGAATTTCTTGAGAACATTGACCCGATCACTCATCTAGAAGGACAGCTATTTTCTCAGCCACTCTTTTACTTATTGAGGTTTTAATTGGTTTTGGTGTCACAGCATTTTTCTATAGAGCAATATGTCTGGAAATGCCATCACTACCGGGAAATACTGCTTGCATCTCTGGTTTGCTGAGACGATTTTGGAAAGAAGCAGATGTTGAACTGATATATTTTTGGCTAAGACAGTGACTGGCAAAAATCTGGGATGTGATAAGATGCTTTCCATCAGAGATTTCTCAGTTGTCCATTTCAATGTGGACAGTTAAAATAGAGCTGTCTGCCAACACTGAGGGTAAACCTTGTCTCCGGAGCACTCAGTTGCTGATATTAAACCAGCACTTAAGTAGTGAATAAAATACGTATACACACACACATATATATTCAGATAAATAAAATCAGCTTCTCTGAGAATGCTCTTTTTCTGCAGGGCACGGACAGCTCTGCGAGGTAGGGATAGGGAGCTAAGAATTGTAGCTTGCTTTCAGAAATGGAAGCTTTGCCTACAAATACAGGTGACAGACTTTCATAATGGTGGTTATGGAAGTGAATACATCCTGAATCACAGTCTAAAGACTATCCCGTGTGTTTTTAAAGAAAAGGAAAAACTACATTGGTAGACATTTGCATAATTCAGAGACATATTGGATGAAATATAAAGTGTTATTTTGATATGTCAGCAGTAATATTATATTCACAAATTCTGGGTCACTCACTATTGAGAGACTTATAAAATCTTCTAATAGGTAGTAGCGTGAACAAATCTATAGCTTTTGTTGCTTTGGGGCACTTGTTTACAAATCATATAAGGTCTGCTATGAGAAACATTACATTTTCCTTTTTCTTTCTTTCTTTCTCTCTTTTGGAGGGGAAAAAGCTTAGAAAAATTAACCTACAGGGTGGATAATTTTCTTTTTCCATAATACACTGAGTTATTCTCCTACCTGGATGTAGTTTGTCATATTTAGTAGAAGGGTTTTTTGAATCATAAATGAACAAAATAGTTCATTTAACTGTTACTGGAATTTTGCACTTTCCCCTTGTGAGCGGTTTTGCTGGCCTTGTAATACTCTTTTGGCCAGTTGAAATCTCATGAGTTATGAGTGTTATTTCCTCACAATTGCACATATTTTCCATATTTCACACAAACCAATTATTTATCACACACATATACATGTGTTTCAAATTATTTTTAAATTAGTTCCTTCCTATTTCATACAGTTTTTAAATTACTCTCAGTGTTTTGAATCTTAAAATAAATGATCTATTCAGCACTTATTAATATTTTTCAGGATTTCATAGAATAGCTGCTGGTTTGTTTATGAACAACACACTTTCTCACCTATGCATTATATCCTCTTGCACCAGGGGATACTTGGCAGTGGGTTCTCCCTTTCTCTCCTATGAATGGTGTAGAGCCTGACCAGCGTGGTAGAAATTGGGAATGCTTGAGGTTCAAGACATTCCTGAGACCATCCTCATCATCTGTTTCTCTTGTGCCAGATGGCAAAGGCTGCATAGTTCCACATGTCAATCCTGCAAACAATGGGCATGAGAGAAAGATAATACATGAGTGACACCATAAGGTGATTTTTAATACACAATATATTAAATATATTTTAATATAATTATTATGCCATGATTTACATATTTATATATTATATATTTAAATGATATAGATATTGTTTTAATATCTAGTTACATGTAGCTAGCTAGCTAGCATTTGCAGAGCTCTATGCATGCCCACAGCACCTTTTGCTGCTTTTTCCTAAACTCCCTGTAATTGGTCACCAGCAACAAGTCGTCGTCCTCAGTATCTGAGAGGAAGCTGTACCAGCGCTATAAACAGAAGGATTATTATATTTATTGGTTTGTGATTTGACACTTCTGCAGATTCTGCCTAGTGTTGCATTGAACCTTACTGCTGTCATGCTGCATTGTAAATTCGCGACTATTTTTCTCTCCACTATCATTCATGATCCCTTTTGCAGTGTTATTGCTTTCCAGGTTTCACTGTCTCTGCAAAAATTTGAGTTTTGAATTACATTTCCCCCAGACAGATAAATGTTCTTTTTTTTTCCACATTGAATTTCATTTACTTCTTCTTTGTCCATATTTTAACTCCTTTACCTCCACTTGCATTATTCCTTTTTTTTTTCAGTAGTGATTGCAACACTTTTGAAATTCGGTACCATCAATGAATAGGACTATTACCCCACTTCAAAATCAATATGAAGGATGTTAAATGAAGTAGAACTTAAAACTAGTTCCTGTTGCCCTTCACCAAGCTCCTCCCTTTTCAGCCCGTGGCAGTTTATGTTTTTTCTTGCTTTGTGGTTCTGCAGTCACGTTTCAGGCTGTGGATTAATTTGGAGAACAACATTTCATGAGACATTGTGTCAGAGGTTTAACTAGAATTCAGAGTTCGACTGCTTTTCTTTGAGCCATTCATTTTACATGTGGTAAAATGTTATCATCTTCGTCTATCAAGATGTCGTCTTCAAAATCTTCTTGCTGCTCTAGATATTCAGGTTCCTGAGGATCAGGTTATACCTCTACTCTGTTTCCAATGAGGAAAGTACTGCTTCTGTAGCACACCAAAAATAAACTATTCATAAAGTCAAAATATTTCTGATTCACTTTTCCTTGGGAGTGAAGGAAATTATTTTGTTCCTTTCCCAGAGGCAGCTTTTCTAAATGGCAGGTAATGAGATGATGCAGAAAAGGGTTTTTTGGGCTTTTTTTTCACCTGTGTTTGCCAGCTTACAAAACTTCAATGCAGTTGACTTGAGAAGTAAGAGAGGATCTGCTCTCTGGGATGTCTGAGTAATCTAATTCCCAGTGAGCTTTCTTCTGTCAATATTTTTCCAATACTTTTCTGGGTTACAGAGAGAATCTTCAGAAAACAATTGCCAAAATCACTGTGTTTTTTTTCCTTTTGAATTAGTTTTGTTTCCTCTATAGTGTTTTGGTAATTACCCAGATTTCCATGTCTCGTCAAAAATAATTGCCTGTGGCAGAGTAAATGAATTTCCTAATTGCCTTCCTACCAGTTGGCCTGAACAATTTGTAAAGGTTCCACTTTTCCAAGTATTCTTTTGTCTGGTCTTCATCAAAGTATATTTGAAAATGTCATAATTTTCTAGTTATATAAGCTTTATTTTGCATGCCCCTTGCTTAACAAAGATCTTTCACAGGATAACTGAATTTCAATAATTTTTAACCATTACTAAAGTCATTTTCTGCCTCTTTTTCTAAATTATACATTTTCTTTACAGGATTTTTTCTTCCTCAAAAAAAAATTTTAAACCCTTTTCATTTCCTTAACTACTTTGACATAAAAGAACTAACATAGATTAATTTTTATTGCCCTTATTTTCCTTTCACAAACTTACTTCTTCTTTTCCTATGTATTCCTCATAAATTTGGGTTCATTCCTATGGACATTTCTTCTTCCTTGCATTCTTCTTTCATAAATATAAATATAAATTATGTTGATCCTTAATTAAAGTACACTTTAAATGAGCTGCTCTGAAAGATGCCAGGGCATCCTAATGGACATCAAGTCACAGTATATATAGCCCTACAGGTTGTGGTTGAACAATTCTTTCCTTTTTCTTTCACTAGAGGAAAACAGTCACAGGCCTGTTCGCGTACTCATGTTTTAGTCACAGAAAATTCTTACTGAGGAAGAAGGACTTAGTGGGAAGTAAATGCTGATTAAAGATTTAAACATGTGGACACAGATGTCTTAATTTCTTCCATTAAGTGATTCCTGAACTGTGTTACCTTCTATGTCTTAAGAATGCGTTGGCTTAATAATAATTGGAACTGAGAAAAGAATTACTCAGAATTGGTACCATTCTTATCATCTTTTTTTTCCTACTTTTATAAAGACATGAAGATTTAAGAGGAATTATCCTTTATTTAGTTTATCTATTTTTATTAGCAAAGTGGTTGCTATCCTCCTTCCCTCCAAATATGTTTAAAATCCAATAATTTCTGTGAGCTATATTCATCTAAAAGTTTTTCCTTCTTTATTCATAATTCTAAGAAACCTGTATCCACTGTCTGTGCTTTTCCTCATTTAATCCCGAATCCAATAAATTTCACAACAATGTTCTCCATTATGCCATTGTAATTCGCTAACATTATGCCTATGCTAACTTCAAATTTCTGGTGCCCTTTTTGACTTTTAGTTACAAAATTAAATGTAGGTTATAATATTCCTTTTACAAGAATCACCCTTTTAGGCATTAGTTGTTAGTCTTATTAGTACTAATACATAGCACTATAGACAATACCTAATTATCTACACTAATACCTATAGATAAATTCTGTTACTTCTGTATTCCCAACTCTTGTTTTTTGTGCTCCTTTTATGCCCCTGGTGATATTTAGATATAATAATTCTCCTCTTACTGATAATTTTCTATTTCACTTTATCTCTTCTTTTATTTTAAAATTACATGCCAGGCCATACATGAAGTTGTAAGGTAGATTTACTATAAAGCAGTGGATGCATTATAGAAACTTAAGAACAGAGTGATTGCATGAAGAAGATTCGTCTCAGAATGGCTGAAGATAAGAAACAAGATAAAGGCAGTTTATACTGCTTATTATGTCTGAAAGCGACCCAAGACCAAGAAGGTGAATCACATGTTAACAATAGGGAACTTACCTAGTCTTGCCCTCAAGGTGGCAAATCACCTTATCACTAAAGAGAAAGAAACAATCTTTAAAAAAAAAAAAAAGAACAAGAAGGATAAAATATGAGTAGAATAGCGAAGATAAAATCTTGCTTTCAGTATCAGATGTGGAGTCTATGTGAGTCTCTAAGATGCTGAATTCTCTTTAATTATCATTGAAAAATAGGCTAACATCGAGCAGGTGGTGAAGGTTATCAGTGTTACATTGACAATGTTTGGAGCAAAGGATCTCAAAAAATTCCTGAGTTACTGTGAAATTCTAAGAGCACTTTAGCTAAAATATAATCTAACAGAAAAAAAGCCCTCACCTCTCCGGAAATACTCATCACATAATTACAGTCAGTAGCTTTCTGCCTAAAAAGAGAGAGAAAGCAAACATTTAATATAAAGCCCTTAAAAGTTGGAGATTATTTTAAAAGATACATTGTCAAAAAAACAGAAGAGTAGTTATATATCAGCCTTAAGAAATTAAAACTCAAGGTAAACAGCATAAACCCTTTATTTTAACAAACTATATAGATGTTATTCACGGAATTGGTCTGCTAAGCTAAATCAATACTGAAATACTGCACTTGTAGAAAACGTAGACAATATAAAGATGCACGGAATTTTCTTTTTAAAATGAAATTTATATAGTTGAAAAATCTAAGCATCAGAAAATCACAAAATAATTTAAATAATTAAAAAGTAGCCTGTCATAAGACATGCCATATTGGAAGGAAACTGAGTGTCCATCAGAAGTGTATATAGATATAAAATATCTCAGGATGCATGACATATATATGACTGTGATGTGTCCATCATAGTGCTCACATGGTCTTAGCCAGCTTTACAAGGGATGTTAAGATGAGAAAGGATCATCAGTCATCTATTCTGATTTCCTGCATGATAAAGGACTAGCATTTTCAAAGCGCATACATAATTTAGAAACATATAGACTGTGGGGTTCTCGTTAGATGCCCGACTCCTACTGATTCCACATTTGATAAATGACATTGAGTATCTTAAATCTCTAAGGTCCAGATCCTCAAAGGCACTTTGGAAGCTAATTCCCCCTACAATCAAAGAAAATCAAACGCCTAAATGTCTTTGAGGACCTGGGCCTAACCCATTTTTGAAAATTTTGCCCTTTATGTCTCTCTTGATAAAGATAGGTGCAGTTAGATGAGGGGCCATTTTCATTTTCCTTCATAAGGAGGTGATAATGCAGGCACTTGTCTTTAAGCATTCATCCAGGAAGTGGATGACTTGGAATCAGCCCTCTCCTCTGTCTGAGGATATTCTAATTACATCTTCTGCCTCCCATGAGGATGCCCTAAGCAGTACTCTATGCTAAGCTATATTCTACACTATTCAGGAGAGGGTGCATTATCCACTGTCTTTTGCACAGCTGCCCCATCATGAAAAGAAAAGAGAATTTGAGATTCACTGGGCCAGAGAGAAAAAACAAGCAGAAACATGGCACACATTCAGAGAAAGACACAATATGGATCCTGGTCCTTGCTTGAGTTTATTCCTCATCTATATTTTTGATCTGTTATGGCAAATACAGCTGTGGATGCTGGAGCAGGAGTCCTGCTTCCTCCCAGATACGAGGGTAGTGCCTTAGCCATTGGGCTGCTCTATAAAAAAGAACTATCACCATACTAGCACCAGCACAGCCATAGGGACCTTCTTTCCTCCTTTTTCCATGTGTGCAGGTCCTGCTCTTTCTCTGAAAGACAGAGTTTGAACACCTGTTCTCAGGACAGGATAACAGTCCATGAATTCCAAGTAGGAGATCTGAGCAAGGCTCCTAACCCTTGAGGACACATAAAAATGTACTTTTTTCACAGGATGTTTTTCATTGTCTACTGTCAACTGTTGGTAACTTCAAGTGTCAACTTTTTGATTGCCATTCTGAGGGAATGGGAATGTTACCAACAGATTACACAAGCTGCGCAAGTGCCGAACACAGAACCCTGGGTTCCATTCTACAAGACAGTGTGTGGGCATGGCTGGCATTACACTTAGCTTTTAAAATATCTAACTCCATTGTTAGATTCCTTTATAAAACACTAAGTAACATAACCATCCTTTTCAAAAGCAACCAGACTCAGAGAAAAAAACGTGGGGATTAAGAATTCTCAGGATAATCTTGAAATGAAGTTAAGCTAAATGGCTATCGCCGTTGGGGTGAAGACAACAACTTTTCAAAGGTACAAAGAGTATTGGAACCATTTAAAAACCTCTCCTACTACTGTCCCAGAACATTAATATACCTTCTCTCACATGGAATGCATTCCTCTCTGTGACTAGGAGAACCAAGAGAAAAAGTGAAAAAGCTGCAAAATGTTCTGATTAATAGAAATCTAGATGGGAAGCTCCTGTACTGTTGTCCTTCTGCCAGAATAGCACTAACATACTCTGTTTAGAAAGATCAACAGTAGGCTTTAGGCAAGACATGTGAGAGGGCCACAGTAGGCCTGACCCTACAGTTATCCTATGATTTATAGTCTTCTTACAGCAACGTACAGTATTTGACACTGGCTAAGGGGTTAATCAGTTCTGAGCATTGGCTTGGTAATAGGGTCCTGCCCTTGGGGTCTATTCAATCAATCAGAGTTGTCCAATGCTGTAATGCCTTAGCTCTGTGTGTAGGCAGATGAGTGTGCTGTCGTTCAGCATCCTGGAGGTACACGGGCTTTGGGAAGCTTAGTGGAAATTCCACCTAGATCAGGCCTGTCAGGCTCTCTCCACGGAGAGCACTGAGGATAAGAAGTGAGGTGACCATGTTGAAACAGAGGTCACCATCTTCTCTGAGGGCAGCCTGAAGCCTTGGACCTGCTGAGAATAGGAAGCTACAGCCATAATGAAGAAGGAAAATGCTTGGCCACATCCTCTCTAGAAGGAATTATTCTTCGGGACTTATTGGATAAGAAATTTCATATTTTGAAGAACATAAAGGAAAATGGCCATTTAGTTGAATACATTTCTTCTCAAAAATATCCAAAAAATCCAGAAGGCATAAGCTCAGGAGGAAAAGGAATCTAGAGATATTTCTGCAGCGCGTATGGGGGACTAGGGAAAATATCTATATGCATAAAGGGAGATTAGTTCGGAAACTGGAAGAAATTTAGCTTGAGTGTTACTGTTGTACTGCTGTACAATATGGCATCCAGCTCATAAAAAATAATTCTCAACCTATCAGTTCAGTGCTTATGTACAACATTTTAAACAGTTTCTGAAACAGCTAAGGCTGGACAGCTGAACACAACCAGATTGTGTTGCTAGCTACATTACTCTCCTGTGTGCTGTTGCTGCAGAAACTGGTATGCATCCGTCTCAAGACCAGTGGTCTACCTGGGCTAATGGTTCCCTTTTACCCTGAATGTGAGGGGAATTTCCAGCAATATCAGGTATTTGCGGTGCTGGAGGTCCTTCCATCAACTACTTCCTCCAGGTGACCTCCTGGAATAGCTAGTACTCATGGGTACCCCCAAAACACACACATACTTATAAAACTGACTGCACTCACGATACAATGCATTCCGACAGTGCTTAGATTGTCCAAAACAGCCTGGCTACTGTGGAGAACCATGTTTCAGATGTAGCAGTGAAGGTCAGAGCTCCTATAAAGCAAGGAGGGAGGGCACTTTACTTAAACCTTTTGTTAATAATCATTCACAAGAATATCTAAAGAAAAATAATAGCCCTCTAAAGACAGCATTCTTTATTTATCCTAATTATAGTTCTGTATGAGATTACCCAGAAGTAGGTATCAGAGGAAAACTAAAGGAGATTTCTGCGGTAATAGTACATATGTGTGAGGTCAAGAGTTTTTCAAAAAGCTTCTGAAATACTCTCTGAGCAGGGAAGGAGTGGAAATGTGATCTTTCTCTCTGGGTGGTAAATAGGAGGTGTCGGAAATTGTGTGTGTGCATATGGGGGAAGGGGGGATAAACGTTTCTGTTTAGACCTCAGCACAGCTTTCAGCAGCCAGTATTTCAAAACATAAATGGGAACACATTTGACACAACTGCATACGCTCTTTCTTTTCAATGACAAGAGATGACATCATTTACTTTGGTCAAAATAGTGTTGATGATAGAAAAGCTAGCCTCAATACACTCAGTGTGGTTTTTACCTTTGGTTTCAATGGAGCTAGGTAGAAATCCCATTCTTACTGAAATTGGTAGTTAACAAAATTTACACATATGAGAATCATGCATATTTCAGAGATGGATCAATATCACTTAAAAATATAGATCTACAGAAACTGCCTTTGCTTTTGTCCTGAATAAACTTAAAACAATGCAATTATTATTTATAATCTAAAACACCTCTGCATATGAAATACCAGACAGGATGCATTTGTTACCTCTCACTTTTTTTCCTTATTCCCATGGGTATATCTTGCTTTTCTATCTTTTTCAGCTCCAACAAGTTGCTTGTATCATCAATAACATTCATTGACATGGCAATAGAGTTGCGGGTGTCCATGAATGGAGAAGTGATTCTTTTCCATGTGTTGCCTCACAACTTTGCCTCACCTCCAAATAAGAAAAATAATTGCGAATGTGAAGAGGGTAAAAAAATGACCTGTGTTTTCCCACTATTGGCCATGTCTGATGAAACTCCCAAATAAAATAGCATTAGATGTGTTGGTGGGGCTTGTAGTTGTTTGGGTTTTTTTCTTTTTCTTTGTTTTGTGGGTACTGATGTGGCATGAAAATGACTGAAAGCATCACTATAAGGAAAATATCAGACAATAATTATCTATGATGTGGCATTCAGCATACCTAAGCAAAGTGTTAGTTTTCTTTAAGCACCTAATTATGAAACCTGTTACACAGCACAGTTCATCAGACAAAACAAGTCAGGACACAGGTTTTAGCTCTGCTGCAGCACCATGTGTAAATGATCTGCCTTGTCCTCTCTAAGTGTCTGTTTATTCTCACCCCTACACCCACATGCACTTTCTTAAATATTTTAAACTCTCAGGTGTGTAGACTGTCCATCTCCAAGCACTTCCATAACACGTAGAATAAAGCAACTCCAGAGGATGTATGGTCATAGTTAGAACTATTCTTTTTAAAATTATTGCTTCAAAATATAGGAATGATCTAACACATTAAGTACAGAAAAAAAATTTGAAGAAATATTTCTTTCTGTCTGCCAAAACATCTTTATATTATCTGCGTCTGTTTCAACGATTTTATTTTATTCGGGTGCTGTTCACGCTACCCACCACTGGAGGACAGGTGAGCTTAGTTAAATTTCCATAATCAGCACAGAATTACTGGCTGCAACAGAGTCATATTAGATAAGGAAGCAACATTTTGCAACATTTCTATTGTTTTAAAATGTTCAAGGTGGATAATTTGTTACATGAAATACGTGACCCTTGAAATTCTGAGGTCCTTTCAACGGTTCCTTTCTAAGGAGACAGGTAAGAGAATAATAGCAATGTAGTTGCTTCCAGTTCAAGATAATGCATTCACTGTTGAGAGATTGGAATAACAATGCTTTTTTGAATCAAATGTTTATTATTGTTATTATTATTATTAGCATTGAAATATTTCAGTCTTTCTGTATGAGAAGAAATGACTGGGAAAAAATTCACTAAATGAAAAAAGCACAATTTATGGACAATGCCATGCAGTTTTATTTAATGCTCAAAAATAATTTGCAATATACGTGATGAAACCAATATGTAATGAAGGTAGCATTTTTAACAGGATGCGGCATCTCTTTGACATCTCTTTCATTGACATCAGCATTGTAATCAGCCACCAATGCTGCCATTTCAGCAGATAGTACAAAATTACCAGTCAAGAGAGAACAAAAGAAGGCAGTTGATCTTTTTATAATGCTTTTAAATAATGTTACAATTCACAAAATGAGCGCTCATGTGGTGCATCATGTAGTACAGCATAATGCTGTGAGGCTTCCTTGACAAATAAAATATTTTTAAGCTAACTGCTCTTGAAGGTAGCAGGATGTATAAACTGGCCATGGTCTGACTACATTGACAAGTCCTGGAGAAAAGCAAAGCTTTCTTCTTTAGATATATCAGTTTGCTTTTGTTTTGGTTTCCATACCTATCTTTTCAGTGTAAATAAATACTTGAAATCTAGAGCTGCAATATGTGTCTTTCTCTGTCACAAAACCTTTCTGTGCAAAAAAAGTTTCTAACATCTTCTTCACCATGCATCTGGGTATGAGAATATTGTGCATATGATGCTGGGAGCTAATAAAAAATATCTATCACCATAAAAAACATGATTCTGTAACAAAAACACTATCCTGATATTTAAAAATTTGTACCCAAAGGTAATTTTCCAAGATTTTGCTCTTTGAGTGGGAAGAGAGCGGATCAAATAGAAAACAGAAACTATTTATGACCCAAGAGTTTAAATGCAAACAATAATTTTGAATTGATATTTTGTTGATTCAAATTATATAGAGGGAAATGAATTTCAGAAAGTACTGAGAGCTGTCTTTACTGTACACAGTGAATTTTAAGTGCAGCATGTTCAGGTAACACATGCTATGATGCATGCAGAAGCCATTCCAACAGTTAAGACATTGTAAATATGCTGCTGTTGTAGCCTTATTGGTCACAGTCATCACTGATGTCCTGAGTCACTGCAGTAGTAGAAAAATCTGCTAAGCAAAACTGGCCAGGCAATTCCATCGATTGCACTCTGGCTCACAGTTAAAGTGAGAGGCAAAATCCAATAGGTCTGTGTGAACTTGACCTTGCAAACATTCTTAGACCAAAATCTAGATATCAGTTTAGCCCTAAATGACACATACCAGTCAGACCTCTGAGAGTTTCTCAAATGCCAATAAGGCCTTAAGCACTGCTTGCCCATGTTGCAACACCTTGTGCTCCAGAAAAAGGTGGAAAACATAAAACCCACAAGCTATACTGAACATCAGAAAGGTGGGAAAAAATCCTTCCTGGCCACTACTGGTAGCACTGAAATATACGTTACAAAAATGGTATGAAATCCTCCTTCTCTTTCTCTTGAAATAACAGCTAATTTAACACCCAAAGATTTCTGAAAGGGAAGCTGACGGTAGAGAAGTGGTTTGGGAGCAAGCCAGAGTGCTCACTCTTTACAGGCTGGAGTCCAGATCCCTGAGCTGGGACCATGCTGGGTCTCTCCTTTGGGGCTGAGGGCTCCTGAGCTGAGTTCCTCACCAGTGAAGTGTACAGCACTGTTCAGCTGACAGGACGCTGAAACCTGATTTAATGTCAGCTGAAAGAACCTTCAGGCTCTGCTGGTGATGTTGGCTAAATCTCCAATGATTACAGTGGCAGCTTAGACACCCAGTGCACATTCAGACACTTATATGAAGACACTTAAATGTAGGATTCTTAACTTTGAGTTTATTTCCGTCTCTTGCTGGAAAGTTAGAAAGTGGGACTAAAAAAGTAGTGGCTTTTTTCCCAAAGAAAATACACTGTTGACACTAGACATATTCCATAATGCAAACACGACTTGAAGTCCCTAAGCATGCCCTTTGGCCATTAAGAAACTGCAAATAAAAAAGGACTAAATGAACATGTGTCGCACAAGCAGCATCCACATGGACAGCAACTCCCAAAAGCACAGCACAGAAACTTCTTTCTTTACTTACCAACAGGTTATGCCAGTCTCTAGCTACGATGCATACAAACTGCATTTCTTGTATAATTTGTCTCTCAGATATGCCATATATTAATATCATATGTTTTCGTAACACTGTATGTTCTAATAATGCCTTTGTAATGCCTGGGAAATGGTGACTGTGGCATAGTCTGATAAGGAGGATAACCAAGAGATTGCATTGGCCATAAACAGTAGGGCACAATCCTGCATCCTGATACAGATTTCCACAGCATGTCTTCTCTGTGTCTAGCTTTTGCTTAGGAACACCATAGGTATTTGTCTTTTTTCTTGAATACACAGTTCTCACAGGCTGGGACCCATCAATGAACCTGACAAACAAGATATACAATGAGGACGCAGGCCCTCCGCCAAAAAAAGGGCAAAGCTTATGTATAAGTCAATGGTTCGTTGGATCTTTTTCCTGCTTTAAATTTTACTTATGAGCTTTGTCGGATAGAGTCCTCACTAAACTTACAAGTAGAAAAACAAAGCTACTCACAGCTACTCAAGAAGCTGAACAACCACAAGTGGAAAAGCCCAAAACTTAAGCATCAGCAGTTAGGAAGTTAACCATTATTACCTTTAACGCTGCTGGAAAAATTCATTCCAGACTGGTATCTGGATTCTTACTCATACAAGAAAAATGATTACATTAAGTTTTCTTAATACTGTCGTCTTTGTGTAAATGAAATGTGATGTTAAAATGTCACCTATTTGGAAAAAAATGACTTAGTGTATGTTAGACAAGCATATTGACAGAATGATATTTCCTGCCTGAAATCAAAAAGGGATCTATGTTCCCATAGGAATTTATAATACAACTGGAAGAAAATAAATAGCCAATTGTAAGTTAGGGTGTGTGGGGGCGAACTTTTCAATAAAGCTGTTATTATTTTATTATATTTAGGTGAACTGTTTTCAATGATAAAATCTCATTTAAGGAGTTGATTGGCAAGAAAAAGTGAGTCATTAGTTTGTGTATAAGGTGATTTCTAGCTTTTGAGTGATTTTTTTTTTTTTTGCACTTTCCAGAATTTCCAATACAATTGAATTTTTATTTGTTTAAGAGCTGGAATAGCTTTAAGAAGGCTAGAAATTGGGGCTGCTTACTATGAAGTAATCCCTGTTTTCCTGCAGGGATTGGATGGTTTCCTCTGAAGTCCAGAGAAAATTTCCTACCTCTGCCTAATACCTAAGCTAGCTGTGTTTCGCTTACGAAGGTAATTAAGTTTCTACTAAATGTTCATATAGAATACGTCATGTCTACAGAGCTCTAGAGCCCTCTAGTGCCTGTAATTCTGCTTCCTGTGTATCTCCCGAGGAATAATTCCATTGATTTTAATGGAGAGATTAATTCAGCCTGTCCATGCACAGGTCTGTGGGCTGCTGCTTTCGTCTAAGTTGGCACCACAACAAGAAAGGAGGCCAGTATGAATCCGATAGGGATATGGTAAGGCTGGAACTGCTTGAGCTTTAGGGTGTTGTGGTGTGCCACTTATTATTTCTATAAAGAGTGTTAGAGTCACCTGGATGGCAGTATACTGCCTTTTGGAGCTGTGCTGTCTGGGGAAGAACAAAACAGCTTCTGTAAATTGTATGTTGTATTGTGTATGTACATATTATTTACAGAGGGCTTTTCAAAGCTGTTTGAGGAGTTTGAATCAGCCATATCTAAAATAGAAGAATGCTTGAAATAAAAATTAATAAAGATGTATTCATCAAGATTTAAAAAAAAATAAATTAAAAAAAAAATGAAAGCAGGAGGTTTGAATGAATTATTATGCACACTGCAAGAAACATTTCCTGGTGAGCATGAGTGAAATCTTAGTTCAGGAATACAGTGTTGACCACAGGAGTGATATATCCTAGTTATCTGCAGACCGGATTGTTCAGTTTGGAGCAAAATTATTCACTTTGGGAACACTGCACATCTAGGAAACAATGCAGAGAGAAAGCAGAAGACCATCATCATTTGTGATCTACAAATCCCTGACAAGACCCCAGACTCCCAAAGCAAACTAGAGGGTTGATTCATCTGTCTGAGCCCCCCAAGGGGCTGTCAAACAACACTTGGCAACAGAGAAGCGAACCATTTGCCTCATAAGAAGCTCCCTTTCAGCACATTGCCCATGCTCATGGAATCAAGATGGAAAGAGACTTCGCTGGATGTACCATTCTTGCATTATTCACAGACACCTTCTCAAGTATTCAAACATATACATACGTACCCCAGCGGAATTTTTCAATAAACATGCATTATGCTTTGGCAATAGAAAATCACAACTTTTGTATGCATATTTATAGTAATCATATCCTTAACGAGAAAATAATGGGTTCCATTTGCTGTTTATGTTGGGTTTGGAGGAATTTATAAGGAAAGCCCAAAAAGCAAAACTGTAGTTAGCATCTATGCACTACTAACACTACCTTCTTAGTTTAAATCTTTGGATTCAGACATTTATAACTTGGAGAAATTCCAATCATTTGGACTTAATTTCACAGGTCAGAGTCAAGCTAGTATTTTTTAGAGAAGTAGGAATACAAGATATGAGCTATTTCTGATTTCAAGGTGAGGGGAATCATTCTCAGGGGAATCATCAGCTGTAGGTACAGCAGCCATGCCCAGCCTTTTGGAAGTGGAGGGGAGGCAGATGATAGACTCTTATGGAGACACTCAAGATGCTTCATATGCCCCATCCTTTCTCTCCCACATTATGTTACTCAAACAAAATGAAAGGATTTTTTTGTCATGTGACCACCACACATTTTGTAACAGCAGGGAGACAGGAGGGAGGAGGGTCACACATCAGATCTCACAATCAGATGCTGGTCATGTCTTACATATGACAGGAGCAAACACTTGCATTTTGGTAATGTGTGAATGTACATCCAGAAGTGTGGTAGAGTCATGGAATATTTCAATAAAAGGAGATGAATTGTTCTCATGAATTATAGCCAACCATCAGATAACAGGGTGGTTTTGGTATAGGACATCCAACTGTTACAAAAGCTAGAAGAAGTGGGGACAAAGCAGGGTCTTATCATTAATCCATTGAGTGGTGTTTTGGCGACTCAACTTCTAACCTTGAAATCCACTGAAGAATGTACTGTTCACGTGTATTAGATTCACACTGCTTTGATTTGGAGAACAAATCCCCTGAAAACGTCCTCTACATTGGATACGCTTCCACCAGGGATGACACTGTGAATGTAGACAGCCTGCAGCAAGTTGCTGTCAGTTCACTGTTCTAGTATGTCTGTTCCTCCTGAGCACAAAATCAGGTTTTTCCCCACTCGTGGCAACACGGAGAAAGAAGCCATGCGCTCCCAGTGTAAAAGAGTCACTGGGAAAGAGAAAAGGAGAAGTGGCTGTAATAGATTAGAACAGATTCTGGAAGATGAAAAGTGAACAGCTAACTGAGGCTAGATGGCTATGGGAGTGAGAAACTAGGAGTAATATTGGGTCAGAATTAGAATGCCAGGCCTGGTAAAGGACTCTGGAACTGGCTGGCTAAGTGGACTGATTTACAGGCTCATAACAAGAAATGGCAAAATAAAAGCAAGGAAAAACCAGGGCAAAGGACAAGAGAGAATTAGATGCTGGAACAAACTAGAAATTATTTAACATGGAAACTGGGAAAATATCATAGAATGCTTTCTTCAACATGCACTTAAGGAATCACAGAATGGTTTGGGTTGGAAGGGACCTTAAAGATCATCTAGCTCCAACCCCCAATGGAAAAGGGGACACAAGATGGGTGTAAGTAACCTGGACAATGGAGACTACAACCTGGGAAACTGCTCTCTCTGCCTGTACCAGAGTCCCTAGATGTAAAGGGTGCAAATAATGAGCAGGAAATGAGAGACTTGGAGTCATGCATTAAGCCAAAGAGTGAAAATACTTTTCTGTCATTCTAGAAGCATAATTTTAGAGTGATGTTCACCATGGTAATCATTCAAAAAAAGGCTTTTGACATAATAATGCTCGGTGTTGCAATGTTTAAAAGTTATGCACTCAGAGTATTCAAAAAAAAAAAAAAAAGAATTCACAAAGCTGAGTCAGACATCCAACTTTCTCCTACATTGTCTGGAGGAGAAATTAAGTCCCTAGACTGGGATTCAAAGCAGACAGTATGTGGAACATGAAGATGCATGATCCTACTCTACCAGACAGCTTCAGTGTGCCTAAAATGTCTTGTCTGGATTTAAACACCTGTTTCACGGCCACCAGTCAGCATTCCAGGTTCCAAGTGCCTGAAATCACTTCCTGCATTTAGACACTGGTTTGCTCCCAGGGTAGTTTAAGAATTTGTCTTTGACAAAAATGAGAAAAAAGAAACTGTGCAGGACCAGAACCCATATGACCCTTCCTGGCCAAATGCCCAAACAACTATTTACAGGGCAAGGCTCTTGCCATCCGGTCTGATCAGCTTTCCCTTTCTGGCTGTAGTATATCTCAGTGATAATAAGAAGAGAAGCTAAGTCATGGTCAGATCACTCCAGGGACTGTCGGTACAGATGCCCTCCTAGAACACAAAAGCTGGATGTGAAAATCCTCTTACAGTGAGGAGTTAGATCAAAGAGGTCCTTTGGCAAACAGTTGAGTTATTAGGCTATCATGCAAATGCGGCCAGAAGCATCAACTTCCCCGTGCATCCATGCAGTTAGATATTATCTCAGTGATTCTAATTAGCTGTTCATCTCCAGGGTCTGACACATGCTTCTGCCTAACAATGTGTATATCTAGGGTATCTCGCACACCCCAAGACATAAGAATAAGATATTGCTATACTTAAACTCTCAATTCCAGCTAAAAACTTTCCTGATCACATGTTTAAATTCACCTTGCTGGTCTGACTGAACGCCTAGAAAAAATATATGTGATTATGTCATTAAGGGCTTTATCCTACATACATGTGCAGCCTAAACTGCCTTTTTAACTTTTGAGTACTTTTCACCTCTACTGCAACAGATAAACATAATGTGATGCTTCTGTGCAGTAATCTAGAGAGCTAAAAACACAGAAGCATTAATATCAATGGTGTTAATATCAAAGGGATACAAGAATAATTTTATACAGTACCTGTGAAATTACAATTAATAGCATGAAGTAAAGAAAAAGAAAAGAGAAAAAGCACCTGGAGCATTAGAACTACTAGACTGCTGAATAATTTCCCATGGGAAGTAATAGGTGTTCTGTTGCATTTTTATAAAGTCCAGTCATATGCAAATGTTCTATATCAAATGTTCCTAAATTAAAGAAGAAAATTTACTACTTCTTTTCCATGTATGCATTACTTTCTGTTTCAGTGTTTAGAGTAATAACTCACTTAACTTATTTATAGTGACATAAATCTGTAGCAAACATATTGACTTCAGAAGAAGCAGTACTGTATTTTGCAAGGGCTGAGACCCTCCTTCCCAGCTCTAAGTTTGTACACATAGACTGCAAAAATACACAAGTTTTTCTGTTCTTTGCTGCCTTTAGGATTACAGTTCAAAGGTGGTTCAGTGCACAGTTGTGTAATAATAATATTGATTTCCTGACTCAGTGATAGAAAAAATGACATGGAAATACTACGAATGAAGCTCAAGTCAAGATCATCTCTCTATTGGAGATGCTACTTCATTAGCAGATACCATGATCAATACAGTTTTCTGTAAATAAGGAAAAAGTTGCCAAGTAAAATGCAAATATACAACACAATCAGTCACGTTCACGCTGATAGAGCACACTGTTATATACAGTCCATTTTGATATTCACCTAGATCTACCATTTGTGCGGATTGGCAAAATTGACTCAAAGATCTAGTATCATTTAAGTCTATAGGTTCTGGAGTTGACTTAAAAATGGTAAGACTTAAAAATGGTAAGACTTGGTTTGGAATGAATTGTTTCAAATCTGAAGGTATTCATTCACTTGACAGTAGGTGTAGTCAAATAATGACCCAAGACTCCTTGCAGCTAAGCTAGATCTCCGAGACCTTGCAGCCAGCTACTTAAACTGGATATTTCATATCTGAAACATTTTTAGTTAGAACAGGTATATTTTGGAAAGAATAGGTTAAATTCTTCTCCTGTACATACAGCCAGAAAAAAAAGTAGTTATACTGATATAAATCTGACTCAAAACATTAAAAATATCAAGCTTTTAAGCACATTGGCCATGCTATAAACTTAACGTTTTGCAATACGATTACTGAAAATACAGAAAATAAACCCTATCTTTCCAGTCAGTTGCTGTGTTTGAGATTTTAAGCAGACTCTTGAACGTCAGTATACTGACATAAGAGGTAGCTTCCCTGCATACTGTATACATTGGACAGAATTTTGTTGCCCTTTCATTCAAGTGAATGTGATCGCATGCAACAGTATTGCATACATATATTAGACATGAGAAATTGGGTCTTAAAGATAATCAACTGGACATGTAGTTAGTTTGAAAGTCCCTTAACTTTTCTTATTTCGCCTTCTATTTTGTATTGAAAACCAATGAGGGACTAGCTGGCACCATCTCAGAGTACATTGTGGCTTGTTTCCTCATTATGGAAATTTGTGGTTAACTTTGCATTTTGTTTTTTCTTTTCAACATTGTCTCATTGTTCTCTCCCCTTATGCTTAGAAGTATCTTGTTCAAAAAAGAAAAGATACTATTTCCCTGTAGAAATAAACCCAGGCCCACTCATGAAGAGAACTATTCATAATATAGGGTTAGAATTAATCTAAAAAATGTCCATCTGTGTTACAGAAAAGACCTCTGATTCATGAAACCACACCGAATGCCAGTTCAGCCTTCTGAAAGAGCTAATGTTTTACTGTTACAAAGTTTAGACAAACACTTGCTCCCTTGAAGCATTAGTCCGGATATTTAGAGGAGTACTCACACTACGGCAGCTAATTTAGGTACTTACACTATTCTGTTTATCAGTTTCCTGAGGTGGTCAATCTACTCAATGGGAAGAAATAGAGCCCTACAAGGGCTAAAGTCAACTCTAGGGCTGCGTATCTCTCTCTTCCCCCTGTTTGAAGAGGAGTTAACGGCACTATTAGGGATGCTTGGAAACTAAAGAGAAGAATCACACTGTTTTACTACCATAATATTATTCATTCAAGCTTCTCTGCCTCTTGTCCAAATAAGTGTTTCTTTCATTCCTCTTTTGCCATCATATCAGAAGGAAACTCAGAAAGATTCATGGAGGGCAAGTGCCGTGTCATAAAGTGAAAGGAAACAGATGGTCACCCGTGACCTGAACAGTAACATTGCAAATAAGCAGTCAGGGCTGAACATCTGCACTCTGGTTTCTGTAAGCAAGGGAAGAGACAGGGTTCTTTGCTCAGCTCCATGTGACAGTTTTTTCATAGGTTTTAGTTTCTATTTCATTTATTTGTAGGCTAACATATTTATTTATAGACAGAAAGGTAAACTTCAGCTTCAATTTTACAACTGTGTAACCCTACAAAGATTTGAATAGGGTTTTATCCATACAATAAAAATCAGAATTTGGGTTCTGGGAAGAACTCTATGTGTATGTGTGTGTGTGTGCTTGTTTCTGAGTCTGTGTATAAATACACATGAAAATCCTCAACTAAACCATGAATTGAACCATAAAGACAAGCATTAAAAAACAGAAGCTCACAATGCAAACCAAAGAGGATCATACACACTGTGTCTTATACATGGACAATGGTATATCCCAGAGATACTCTCAGAAACACTGTGCTTCCATGAAGGTAACAGGTCTATCAATCTCATCAAAATCTTCGCTATACACCATTCCTTTATTAATTCAGAGTTTCTGTGAGTCCTTTGCTTTATATACCTAGCAAGAAATACGCTCTTCCTCAAAGTGGTAAGTTCTGATGATCAACATACAAATTAGCTTACTTGAAGCTGGCAATTTGCCTTAAACAGCAGAAATACCATAACAGTGATTTGTCTCTTAATAGTGCCCATTTTCACAGAGCAAGCAGTTTGGTTCTTTTATTTGGTCTTTTATTTAAACCAAAAAAGAAAAAAGATTACACTAAGAATGAAGTTAAGAAAATAACTTGCAACAGAAGCTGCCAAAATATTAATCAGTAATTGTTTCTACTTCACTGGTCTCATTTTCAATGAATAGCTCTGTAGCCAGTACTGTAACTGTACTCAAACTAGTTACCAATGCTTCATTGTCAAAATAGAAGAACATACTGTGTGAGTATCCATGGGGGTCTGCTCCAGTTCTGCTATCCATTGACCTGGATGAGAAAATAAAGAGTATACTTATTAAATGTGCAGATAGTTACATTTTCAGATAAGACAGGGAGGACAGCCAGGACTTTGGAGTACAGGGTAAGAATCAAAACTCACCTTGAGAAACCAGAGGTACGGTCTGAAAAACATGGTGTAATAACAGTAGTATCAGAAAGAATCAACTTCACAAACTGCTCATGATGTTAGAACAACACCTAATCAGAAGTTCTATGAAAAAACAATATAGGTTTTAGGGCTACCATAAGAATACTAAAAGGCCTGGCACTATGAAATAATGTACAGACTATGAAATAATGTACAGAATAGCTGTCTCGTACACCAGGTAGAGTCCAAACAAATGTTATATGTCCATACAGTCATTCTGTATGCTGGCTGTTCACCTATGCTTCAAAAAAAATAAAATAAAAAAAGCAATTGTGGCTTTACAGTGGAAACACATTCAGCATGTGTCAACAATATCCAACAATATCATCCTGATGCAAAAAAGATAAGCAGCATACTGGGATATATAAATAGAATTGCAACGTGGAAAACTCAAAGAATCAGTCCTTTAACTCCATTCAGAACTGGTAAGTCTTAGCTGGTGTCCCTGAACTTCAAAGAAGGTGTGGACCAGGTGCAAACTGGAAGAGAATGAGAAGAATCATCAAGTATCTACAAAATAGTACCTATGAGGAAAGACTGAATACATTTAGTTGTTTACACTGAGGACAAGAAGATCAAAGTGACAGTATGACACCACAGTCCTAAAAATATCAATGAAAATAATCTGTTTTCTAAACTTATGGTGGATTGTGTTTAAAGGGCAGAAAAGATTTGGGTTAGATAATAAGAAAAAAGCCTTTATAATAGTAAAATGAAATGAAGCATTGCAAGAAATCGGCTGGGGAAGTTGTGGAATCTTCCTAATTGGAGGTCTTTAATACTGCATAAACAAGGAATCATCATGAAGGATGTAAGTAAAATTGATTATGCTCAAGTTATTCATGAGGCTATCTGGCAAAGTACCTTCTAGGACTACAGTTTCGGGAAACAACCTTTCATTCCCACCATTCTACTTAGGAAATGTATTTTACTAGATGATTGAGACAGTATCTAAAACAATATATATTAAAAAAAATAAGTGCTTCTCAATTATCCTTGTGGCTTTGTAGACCCAACCAGACTGTTCAATTACAGCTCAACAGTAACTGTAAAGCTAAAAAAGACATTAAGTAAACAGCAGAATAGTCATGTACATCTTCCATTTTTCCTGCCGTGTAGTGATATTCTCAAAAAACTAAGTGAACTAGGTGAGTAGTTCTCATTTTCAGCCATAATTCAGATATTAGAGTCAGTGAACACACATGGTGTTTTAAGTGCTGGTTGTCCAGTTACTCAACTAAGCAAGGCCCAAGTAATTAAAAATAACCTTTATAAACTGCATTTGGTTGTATCAGAGCTCCAGACAAACTGATTTCCCTAACTTGTCTGCACTTATTGTTACGATCAAAGGAGAATGGCTCTTACTGAACAAAACCATATTTTAAAATACTGAGCCAAAAATTAATTATGAAAACGCTATAACCAGAAACACAGCAACAACAGATCATGGGGAATTAAACCGAAATGGTAACATAGCTGGAGTGTGATTTCATTCTGATACACTGTCAGATCAGAAAGTAGGGAGCTTTTCTAACTAGCTACTAATGCTGAACAGCACCTTCAGTAACCTCATTGGGAAATTTGGAAACTCTGCCCCAGGAAGTAACAAATCCCAGGCAACGGCATTTCTGAAGGAATTGTTCAGGGAGATCTCAGGAGTCTGACTTGAACCACCAGTCTCCAGTCACTTGGAACCTGTAGTCATCACCATGACAGATGCTACAAGTTCCTGAACCATAATCCTTCCACTTAACTCTCTTTATATCCTTGATAGGAATTAAAATGTATTTTGGTTTGACCTAGATAACTCTATATTACATCTGAACAATGCTACTATACTTGAATAAAGAGCAGAGATTTTTAATGAAGTATATAAATGAATAGGGATGGCTAAAGTGCTCATATATTATTGTGACAGAGGCCAATATAGTATCTTAGACAGACAAATGTATCAAATTTTACATCATCAGATTCATCATATTCATGAATTTGTCTTTTTTAATGCACAAACATCAGAAAGAGTGGAACATATGAAGATTCACAAATGTAATTTATCATACAAACAAACTGCAATCACACCAGATTGAACAAGGTTAGCCTTGGAAGGAAGAAGAAATGTATGACAGCAGGAGAGTATTCATCTGATCAAATGTAGACTCCTACAGTGCAAATCTGATCTAGCCAGCTGGACTACCCTTCTTGCTAGTGGAGAAAAACAAGTACACATAGGGTGTTATTCCTCACATCTTATTTAGGATAGGTCAGATTAATTATGTCCTGCAGTGCCTTTGTCTTCCTTTAGACTATAAATGGAGTCTAGGAAAAGTAGTTCAAATGTAGACAGCTAGACTGCAGATTTCTAAAGTGATGTGAGATGAATTCCAGTCTTAACAACCAACCGGGCGTTATGCAGAAAAAAGGATTAAAAAGAAATAACTAGTTACGCAAGAAGCCCATATTTTTTCTTGTAAAGTTTTCAGAGGAAACATAGGACAAAAAAATTTGCAAATAGCAAAATATTTTTGATGAACAGATTTTAAAAAATTAACTTTGTAAAAAATATTTCAATTTATTTTTCACCCCACTTTGGTTTTAACTACTTATTAAGTTGTCTTTTCCTCTCTTTCTCCAAGTGGCTCTGATGGAGATAAAAAAACGAAGATTTGGTACTAATGAGAGGCTAAAAGTACAGCTATGGACTCAACTCCATCTTGGTGTGTGTCTTTGTTGCCTTCAGTAGAATTCCACAAAATGAATTTGACCTTGGATGTTTTCAATCAGTGTGTTCCAAATGAGAAAAAATTGTTGTTAGTAAAGACCAAAGAGGGAAATAAATCAAAGACACAAAGGGCAGTCAGTCGTCCAATTCTCTCTGATTCTCAGTGGGAATTGGGTGCTTAACAGCCCTTAGTATCCTTGAAAATCTCCTCTTGGGATTTGAAAATGAAAAGAGAAATGGGTGACCTTTTTTACCTTCCAAAAATTGCTCTGTGAGAAGTTCGGCCTTTCTGTTGTTTTCTGGGGGGAAGTGAAAGAGTGGGGGAAAGACTGAATAATTTTTGGTAAATAAAATTTTCCTATAGTGGATTACGCCAGTAAAAAAGGTGAGGGTATGGGATGTCATTTGTTTGTTTCAGTTTTCAAAATGTGTGTTTGACTCAGTTTGCTTTCCTTTGCGTAAAGGTAAGGTAATAAAAAAATCCATGTCTAGATCAAAATATTTCATTTACTGAAAGGAGCACATAAGGTTTCTGCAAGAATGATAGTCATAGCTTTTAAAAAAAAATACAAGCATGGGAAGCATATACTTTTGCAGGATTATATAGCTATTAACTCAAAAGAGCTGATCAGTCTAGAGAGCTGTCTCTCTCCCTCCTCATTCATACATTAGATTCCTGCCTCCTTTCACTGATCAAACTGAAATTAAAACAACAAATGTATATAATTTTCCTTTGCACATGGTGTGGGAGGTAGGAGAGAAGAATCATTAATATATATGGACAAAAGTTTCAGATTAAAACATGAATCTCATTCCAGTTGTGACGATGAGTCAGGGTTGAAATGAATTCAAGTCTCTGGACCACTTTGCCTTAACCCAATCATCCAGACGGCAAATTACCTGGAATGATTAGACTGCAGAATTGTACCCATGGGCCCCTTACCCATTAAGCTGGGGGTGCCACAAACTCTGCCGCTGCTTCAATAGGAATGAAAAGGGTAGCTAACATTATACAGGATGTTTCTGTTCTGCAGCAAGTGCCAGGAAGGCTGCAGCGTCTAATCCCTGCTAGGGAGTTCCCTTGTCCTTCCTCTTTTTTAAATGCATTTGATTGAAAGCTTTTTACTCATTCCTTGCACAAAAAGGAAGGTAAACACAGCTGTAGGATTTTAATGGCCAGAAGATAAGTGCACATATTTTTGTTGTTTTGGTATCGCAGGCTGTTGACTGAATTTCAAAGAAAGCAGTAACAACAGAACAGTGAGGAATTGTACTGACTCAGGAGATGCATTAATATTCAGACCATTCTACCAAATATGCTTGGGAATATTTTCAAGTATAATAAATTCACCACAAACTCCTGCACCACTATACATTGCATGCTACTATAGGCAGCTGGCAAAATCTAAGGTAACTGACCAAAAGCATGAGTACATACTTTAAAAATTATTCAGGCCTCAAGCTCCCCTTGACTGAGAAGATGCAGCCAGGTATAAAATGAATAGAGGGGCAATGGCCTTTGTTAAAACAATATAAATGAACACAATCATGACATGGTTATAGCATGTGACTGTACTGAGAGCATGCTGTACGTATCTGATGTCATTACTTGTATTAAGTGCATTGTGTGGATGCTGACAAAGAATAAAAGGAATTATTTAAGGTCTGTGAGTCTATTCTGTTTTAGAGATCATTTAGCGCCACGCAGTCAGATTACAGCTTGCAGCTAGCATTTATATTTCTGGGTGATAGAAAACTAAACTTGACACCATACAGACATTTGGAGATGCCCTGGGAGTGTGCCTATCCTGAAAAACAAGGAGATAAAGAAACAGGCTACCAAAATAAACTGTATAAAAGACTGAAGTCGAACTGAACCATAATTCACTACGTATATGTGCATGTACCTAGCATACATGATTTATTTCTTAGTATAAGAATTTGCTATACATCTCTCATAGATGTGAAAAAAAAGGATCTTCACCACAGCCTCTATACATTTAGCATGATTCCAAATTTTTCCTAATTTATCTGGACTCTTTGCAACTCCGTATCCAAGAAATACCCATTTGCTGCAATTTTCTTCAGACAGGTGTGCAAAAATCTTTTTCACATTAGGTTCTCCTTTTCCTATTGGAACTCCATTTCAGAAGAGCTACTTGACTCCCAGAGATGATGGATCCTTAAACATGCAGAAAAACATCCAGGTCTATTAGAGACGTCCTCCAATCGGAGCAAAACCAGGTGGATGCCTAATAAAGGTTGTATTTACTACTTAGATCTGATTATGCCATTAATCCTCCAGTTCAACCTCCTAATCAGAATAATCAAAAAATATTTTACAAAAAGAATAAACAATAGGTGATATATTGCACGAGAACAAATAATTCTAAACTAGATAGGTGACTCCTTCTGCATTTCACAATTCCCTAGTGAATTATAAAGTAGAAAACATTTACACTTTCTAATTTGAAGGAGAGTGGTCTTTCTGGTCAGTACACCCTATATGCCATAACATAAAAGGTTTGCCTATCCTGAAAAAATCAAACTTATGATGGTTGTTCACTCAGGGACTACCCACAGTTTCACTGACAATACTACTCACCCATACGCAGCCACTTCCATACCTTGGTCTGGTAAAATAATATACATACCAAGCAGAGCATGGACCAAAGCAATGAATAACTGAGTAAACCTCCATTCAGTTTCAGCCCATCTGTATTATTCATTGTCTGTTATATGCAAAGTATATGTTTAATCTGCACATAGAATTACTGCCAATTTGTAAATAAATGGAGTAACCATTCATACAAATGACTGATCAGACATATTTATGCATATAATGCTTAAATTCAGTGCCTGCATCTCTGTTTGCTTGAATCAGATGTCTGCCTTCAAGCATTTTGCACATACAATTGCACAATGAAAAAAGTATGAAAAAAAGCAGGTTTAAAATGCAATAAGAGATAAAGAAAAACTGCTTTAAACATAAAAACAACATTTCAGGACTGCATCATTCTAGTGTATTTAATTACAGGGAACACTGGAAGCAGTATCTGATTAGCTGAGTACTTGGGGCCTCGAATTTTTCATGATGTTTTCAACAAAATGGTTCACAAATATCTATCATCGCCTGCCTGGGCTGTAAACAGAAAGAAAAAAAAAAACAATCAAGCACAGAAATTTGAGCACCTTCAAAATAATAAGCCCTGTATACAGGGCTTCAATATTCTCAAACAATTTGGAATGTGAAAATAAACCCTTATGCTGTGAAACTGAAAATCTTCATGAAAACCTTAATGGCAGTCTTATGGCTACTTCAGCACAGCACAGAGTTGGTACCCAGGAAAAAAACTAGATGAATCAGCCCCTGATTCTCAGACTACTTTTGCAGCCCTGGCTCAGTTCTCTAGAATAAGACAGCTGCATTTACAAGGAATCCTCTCTTTGTCTGGCACACTCTCTTTTTTCCAAATCCTGAATAAAATTGCTTTGAAACAAAAAATCCATTGTCAGATTAATTACACAAAATCAATCAGGTACATTGGTTTTCCACTAGTGTCGTGGGGACACGGTAGCTGGAATTCCCAAATTCCATAGCCATGAATAATCCAAAAGCCTGTATTCCTAGTGTTATGCTTGATACGGATCTCGTTATTAGACTCAGACAAGTGACTGTAATATAAATAGGAAAGCCTGACTGAAAACACATCAGGCCCTTGGAGAAAATTTGGATTTTGACCCAGATTTTGTGTCTGGTCCCAATCTATACTGGGCTGAGCCACATCATGACCCGATGTTTGGGCAAATTCCCAGCTGGCTTTTACAGTGACAGTTCTGGCTCGCCCCTAATCCGTTTTCTAGCTTTGGAGATATAATATAGGGATTGAGGGTTCTAGTTTTCAATAATATTCTCTATTTCAGGCCCAGCCAAACAGAACTAAATTTAGTCAGAACTATGCAGAAAAGTCTTTCCCTTCCAAGTACATTTTAACATAAAGAAACATTGGAGATAATACCTTACCAATTGGATATTATTTAACTCAAATTCCTTATAGTACACTCTCAAGACATAGCTAGCAGTATTACCTCTCCTAATGAAATGGCTTCCTGAGAGTCTGATATACAGAGGATTAGAAACAGCAATTGCATTGATATCAGCGTGTGAATGACAAGTAATGACAGTTAAAGAGTCTCTCATAATAATCACGATAACTTCCTTTGGAAAGCACTCCTATAGCTTTAATTGAGTTGTAGTAGTTAGTTAAAAGAGATGTAAGTTCTTAGGAACAATGTGAATATGTCTTATTATTCTGAGTTTTAAAGGACCTACGGTTTGCTCTAAAGAGATCTTATGAATATATGAAAGAGTTTATAAGCAGAATTTTTATTACAGTTTATATATTTGCAAAGATTAAGGTTTACAGTAACTACTTTATTTACCAAGTCTTCTACTAGAGGGGCAAACATAATAATAGCAATTAAAATGGAAAACAGCAGGAACACTGAGCACAGCAGTCTGGTTACAATGGAATTCCTGCTGGTAGGACAACAGGAACACATCAAACAAGAAGCAGTACTGAAGAGAAAAGAAGCCAGCAAAAATAATGAGCTTTTAAATTATAAACAGAAATGGACAACCTTCTCTTTAAACAATGTAAAAAAGGTGAATATAAAATTCAGTTACATGAAATAGGCAGAAAGCAACTATGAATAGAAACACCTTAGACAAGTTATTATAGAATGAGGGCTGTTTGCTGCATGGTTGTCAGTGAAAATGTATTGCTCTTATATTCCTTTCAAAATTAAAATGCTGCATCTGGGGACAGCTGTTGACTGATAAGGAAGGACTGCCTGGATTTCAGTGGCATTATTTCTCTGCAACCGCATGTAGAAATTAATTTAGTTAAAGGGAAGACATGAAAATAAAACTGAAATAGAATGGATTTAAAGATGCTTTTTTCCAAAACTCGGAGTTTACTATTATTATTGTCATTGTTATTATTATTATTATTTAGTCTTTATTTCCCTTCAGTTTCCGATGCTGAAATATGTTTCTTTTAGATGATTCCCTCCTGTCTGCAAATCCAAATAACTGAGATGTAATGACAGTTGTGAGCATTAGGAAAAGTATTCTATACATGTTTTGATTGAACATTTTACATTCCATACCCTATTTTTAAAGGCTTTATATTAGTTGAGTGAATATCAGCCAATACAGAATTTGTATGGAAATGGACCAATAGCCACACCTTTGCTGTCATTTGTGCACAATGCCGAGGGATTTAATGGAATAGAATACCTGCTGTATATAAAAATACTCATTTTACAAAAAAAAATGAGATCAGGCTGCCTAGAATCAGAAAGAAAACCATAAACAAACCAATTCCCCATATGCTATATTGGATGATGGTCCTTATACACCCATTTTTGTGGGTATTTTTCCTGGAAAAAAAAAACTTCTTTTGTGTTTATCATCTCACTGAAACTCAGTATCTCTTTCGAGGGAATAATCTCATTAAAGATTGCCCAACATTCTGTGGGAATAAGGGTTCATTCCCATCATTCCCAGTGGAAATCTTAATTATAGGTCACCATGAGAAGCCAAGTTATTAAGACACTCATCACTTTGCAGTTCTACAACTTTCCAATTTTAGTTATATTACTAAAAGTGGTTCTTCCAGATGAAGCAAATGCCTGAAAAATATCTGCAGACCAACAATTAAATCTTTAATAGAGGAGACGGTAAACTTTTCTCCTGCTCAAGAATGGAGCTCAAAAATGTAGCTACTGTGATCCCCAGATGTTCTGATTCTGATGAAGTTTTATTGCTATGACAGTGCCCTACTCACACACCAATGTCTAGAATCATATGACACAGCATTAATAATTACTCTTTTATTTATAAAGCTCATCCCCTTTCACGAATCAAGATGCTCTAAGCTAAATAAATACCCAAGATGCTCAATCTATTTCAAATGAGGTCACAATAACTTTTGATAACATGACAACGAAGGACTTTACAAAGCTTTCAAATGGCAAAGAAGTTTACAAAGCATTGTTTGCAAAAAGAAGCACCTACAAGAAATGTATCACAGAACCTTAACTCTGCCCTTTCTTTATGTGAGCATTGTCTTTCTCAGTACATAACTACCTACTGTTCTTATTAAAACAAAAGCCTCTTGCATTCTCGCTCAGTGCCAGGATATTTTGTGCTCAGGGAACACAACCTGTTTGATACTCCGTTTTACCTATATAGTTTCTTTCCTAAACACTACCAAAGCCTTTCTCTGGACACTTTGGCACAATTCAGTATTCTCAGCCTTGTTCATCATTTAGAAGGTACCAGGACAGGCTGATCATGAGCACACCGACGTCAGTGAGGATCTTTCTACAAATTTCAGTGCACTTGAACTTCATCCAAAGGAGGCAGAGGTCCCATGGAAGAGCGGAATGTGGTCCCTTAAGCGGGGTCGGTAGCATGACACATAACAATGGAGCATGGAGTTATTCCTTAGACAAATTTATTGTTCTTGTAGTATAGGTTTCCAGGGGAAAATATAGACTCCTTGCTGCCCAATAGAAAAAGAAAAGAATAAACAAAAGGCAGTTTACCAGCCATTTCCTTTGAAAAGAAAAATGATCTGATCTGAGCATAACACATCTTTGCAAAATACCTCCAAGTCTACATGCACTGTCATGAGTAGCATGTAAAGAAAAGGATTTTTCTCAAGACCTTGTATTTTTATGTATCTACCTTCATAGGCACATACGGATTCAAAGTAGAGAATCTGGTTCAGCATAAAAGCATCTTACATGTGCGCTATGATAGAGACATAAAAAATTATTTTAATGAAACTACTGAAAAACAAAACCCTGATGCAGTCTCAATCCAAATCTCAGCTTTCCCACCTACCACAAAAACATCAGATTTCTTCCTTCTTTTGAAAATTAACGTCTTTTCAATAAAAAGTCCTTCCTCCTCTCCCCTTCTACTAACTCTTTCTCTCCTTGGGGATAGAAGCACACCAGCTTTTCTTTTTACAGTTTCCAGAGTAAAACTGTCTCACTCAACAACCAAGCAAAAAATCTTTTAAGTGACTCACCAAAAAGGAAAAAAAAAAAAAAAAGAGTCTATGAAACTCTGTGAGATCAACTTAGTCTGTTTAAGACAATTCAGAGCTGCCCATCCAAAGGGATAATTCTCGGTTCCTCACCGCAAACTGTCTGTAGTTCTTCCTCTATGCTGCGCTGTAATTTTTACAAGATCATTAGAAAAAATAACTCAGGTAAAATTTAAAAAAAAAATCAAAATCTGTTCTCTTTTTGGTCAAAGGCCTAGTCTGACATAACTACTCATTTGCTTAGTATTTTTTTTTAAATACTAAAATCCTAATCATACAAAAGAATCTTTATTAAAGGTAGTTGCTCCCTCACAATGTCAGTGAGGAGCAGCTGGCCTGACTTTCTTCTCAAGATTAGGACCTCAACGTTATTCATCCCGGCAAAACTTCCTAGCCAGGAATTTATATGAGCCAGGAATGAAGAAAATTTGAAAAACTGTGTCAGCATTTATCTGTGCAAACCATGAAATTTGGAGTTAAACAAAACAAGGGAAATCTTATTAAAATCCATATTAATTGTGGTACCCTGAAAAACATTTTCAAACAAGTAGTTTACATGTTATTTCATAATTTGAGATAAATGTCCCAAAGAATTAAGTTTCGCAACATACAGAAAAGAATTTAAGATAACATTAGTCACATAAAATCAGTAAAGATTTTGGCTTTAACTATAACAAAACGAGGCTTTGACCTGTGTTTTTCCGGAGCAGACTCAAAGTCAAGTTTTTTGCCAAAGTCAACCTGTTAGGAAAACTAAGCAGCTAACAGCATCTTAAGTGCTTAATAAATACCCTGCATATCTGTTGTTTTGGAAATCCTACAAGTAACAAAAGATCAAAATACAGGTCCATGAACCAGTGCAAATATTAGCTGCCTCTAACTAAGATATTCACTGAGCTACCTTCAGTGTCCTTGAAGAAAGCTGCAAAACCAGATGAGTTTGCTGCTGCTTTCTTAGGCTAGAGCTGCACTTCTTTTTTTCAAACGTTTTTTCAACGTTTCAGAGCCTTCTTACAAACAAAAAAGTGCCTGACTCAGAAAAAATTTCTTTTCTCTGTAGAGGAAGAAGCAGGCAGCATTGCTTTCCAGTCTACATCTGTGCCTCCCCTGAGAACTCAGGGAACAACGCGGGACTACAGAAACCGGAGTGATTTCTTAACCAACTGTGCCACCATGAGGCCAGAGTACACAAATGCACTAAAAAGACAAGTATTCTGTCTTTGGTATCAAATATTTTTAAAATTAAGAGCATCCATAAGCACATGTCTTTCTAATGTTTGTTTTAGAAATTCAGAAATTTCAAAATGTAAGTATTCATAAAGCCAACAAGAGATAAACACTATCTTTATTCCAAATTCATTACAAATGGTTTGACAAAAAATAAACTAAAATGAACACAGATTTTGTTTCTCTTTAGGTTCCTTTGTATTTACCCCTATGTATAAGAGTTGAAGAAATTACAAAGCGAGGGATAAAAATAAAGGTATTGAGGATTACATGAATTAAAGAGGCTGTCTTAATGCAAATTTCTTTCTAGTTCTTGCAAATTAAACCTATGTAGCTTCAGCATCTATTACATGTAACAGTGCCATGTGGGGCCCAGAAATTACATGTTACTATTTGAGAACCCCAAAGGACTCAAATAGAAGCTCACAGATAACTTTTAGAACATAGTGATAGCATTAAGAAGAGCACAAAGCACAGCCATGGCTTCTTGGATGAGGGAACAGGAGTGAAGACAGAGCTCTCAACTTTCACATCCTAATCGAGTAGCTAATGCATTTTCCCACAAATAGGAAGAAGCACCCTCAGCCCTCTTCATCCACAAAGGGATCCAGATTCACTCTCTCACCATGTAGGGGCATGTAGTGAGGCTGGGGTACAGGCTGTGCAGGGAGGAATGAAAGAGGAATGGCAAGCAAGAAAGCGGGAGAAAGACTGTTTTCGTATTGTATCTGGTGCCTGTTTAATAAAAAAATGTAGAGAGTGGGGAACAGCTAGCAGAACTCAGGTCTTCCCCTCCCAGCCAGCTGCTCTCATCCCCATGTTATGGAGCCATACTGTTCAAGATCAACAGGAGAAGAGTGGTTCTTTCACTCTCAGCTAAGAGGATTCCCTGGTGTGCAGGGTAATCTCTTGAGGAACATAGATTTGTGTCCCCTTAAATAAAAAAAAAAAAAAAGACTTAAAACTTGAGAGGGGAGCCTGTCGCCGTGGGATGAACGTGAAGATGTGAAGTAGGAAGACAAGGAAGGTAGCACGCAGACTCTGGGGCTGGCAGTGTGGCTTGTAGGGTTATCTCCTCCCTGCAGCACTAGGTGCACTGACCTGCCACGTCCTTAGAGCTGATGCAGACACCGTGGCTGCTGTCAGCCCCATCTTCTAAGCCTCCAGAGCATCTGCAAGGAGTGAGGTGAGAAGAGACAGAGCAAGGCTTACCCTGCTCTTCAAATCCCAAACCCATTTTTAAAAACACAGGCAGTAAAAAGGCCTGTGCTTTTAAAATAAGGAATACATTTCAGACAGATTACAAGAAAGGACATTCAGTTCAAATCAAAGACAAGGTCACTCACTGTCATTGCCTATATGCAAGAGAAGTATCCACTTTGGGGACAGTCACTTTGCAGATTCCATCAACAATATGGACATAAGGCTCAATTCTGAGGCCTGAGCGTAGGTATGTAGTGACTTTTGAGACACCACAGGATTTCTGAAACACCTGCATGATGCTGACAAATGCAACACAAATATATAGGGAACCTGTAGCTGAATCAAAAGGTCTGCATGGGACTTCTGGTAACACCTACATTTGGGCAACAGAATTGTGCCCTAAATGTCAGTTGGCTATATTGAGAGCTTAGATATTGAGGACCCATGTAGACAACTACCTATAGAAAACTACAGTTCAGTCTCTTAGTCCAGAAATAATTCCCATATTAAAGGTTTGAGATGAAATATGAGAAGACCCTGCAACCTGGCACACCACCTAGAGAGCCAGCTAGAGATATTTAGCGCCCCTGAAGATGCCTTCAGATACATCACCTGGATCTTAGCTGCCTCTCCAGAAGAGCTGGAGCTTCCCACAGATTCTGTGTCATCTCTGACAGTCCATGCAGGTGCCTTGAATACCCCAGTGTGCCTCAGAGGGCAGTGAATACCTTTGTGTAGGAAACTAAATAAAGATTCTAATAAACTTAATTCATCCGAGTTGAGATGAATGTCTGCTCATGAAGGCAGCAACACTAAACTTGCCAGACCAGAGACTGGACTCAAATGCAGTCTTCAGAAGCCTTTTTTACAGACAACAGTAGCATTTTAAATTGTGTTCAAAGAAGTTGCTAATTTTATTCATTATTCGGTTTTTCATGTAATTTTTTGTGCATGTAAATGCACAGCGTATTCCCACATGTACACATACACACAAGGCCTCTGTTTGGAAGTTCTGCTTGAAAGACCACAGCCAGTATCTTCAAACTTCTCAAATTCTGCTCACAGATGGGTTTATGCCTCCCTGTCCTCTGCTGCCTCATGTTTTTGCAGCCCAGCTGAGGACCTCTCTTCCTTTGCTAGACTTTAAGTACAGCCTTTTGCATGGAATCTCAAAAGATCAAGCTCAAGTTCTGAGAAGGCAGAAGAAGCCAGGAGAGTGACAGGGGACCATGCACCATCCTGGCAAAACCCATACATTAGCTGTGGTGCAGTAGCGTGTCCCCCTGTGCTGCATGCTGTGATGTGGGGAGGATTGAGAGTTTTGTGCGTTACCGCTGAAGAATAGACAAGAAACTAAAGTGGCCCCAATTTTTAGTTTTTTAATAAAAAGATGCTTAAGCAATGTCATCTTCTTTGTTAGATAACTAAGGACAGGAGTAAAAAATAGGCTTTTCCTTTTTTAAAAAAAATGGCCCAAAATATCTAGTTTGACCCCGTTAACATCTAATTCTGAATATCATGGTTTAACAGGGATAGCAAACACAGCGCAGAACTATGGAAAGCAATAGCTAGGTATTCTAATGGAAAGAAAGTAAAAGTAAATCTTATCCTCAAAACTACAGATAAAATCAAAATTATTTTTTAGAAAAAATAGTTGTAGGGAATTAATGTGTACCCCTCCACTCCTGTGGCATTCTATTAGACCTTGTTACATGATTATTTTTTTTCCCCAGTTTATTTGAATATTCCTTCAATTCTTCAGACTGTGTCAGAAAAGTGCCATTGAGATTACTGCCTCGTTTTAATACATCACTTTATTTGCTTTACTGAATAATGCACAGGACTTTGTATGACCATAGTTTATTTTCCAGTAACATGTTTTTTTATCATATATTGATCTTGATAGCTTTCCTGAGTTTAAGAAAACAAGTTTGTCAGAACTGGGAAAAGACAGATCAGGAAAATCTATCATATATGTTATATAATCTATCATATATGTTACAGCTATGGTCTTCGTTTTTCAGTAAAAGGTACTTTTTCTCATGCAGCAGACAGAAATGGATGCAGCAGACTGATGCTAGCATCATGATGCGTATAGAGGTACTTTCCGGCTCTGGTACGTTAGAAGCTTATTAACGTTTTATAGTCTTTCTTTCCAAGGACATATCATGAAATAGACTGTAATTAATTCAGCATGAACATTCAGAAATGAAGCTATCCAAAGTCAAGAAATGTAAGTAAAATAAAAGGCTAAAAAGCTTTTTTGTTTTCATTTTGATGCCAGTAGAAAGATATATTAGGCCCCAGATTGTTCAGTTTATTTTTGCACTTAGTTTCATTGAATGTAATTGAAATTCTCACGAGAGAAAGGCAAATGGATTTGGCCCAGTGCGTTTCTGAACAGACTGTTGTGAGAAAATGATACAGACACTTAAATGCATCTCCAACTTCTTTATAAAGACATCATTTTCCACATATATCAAATTTCACGCATACTGATTGTCTCTAGACAATTTAGAGAAAGCCAGTTAGACTTAGTACACTTTATTTTGACTTTCTGTTCCTTTTTAAAATTTGACTCAGTAGAAGAGAGGCTCTTTGGGAACCATTACTTCTTTGGCTAGATCATCATAACTTTTACAGTCCGTGTGGTCAAGTCTACACAGCCTACACTTCGCCATTACAGCATCATATTTTATATAATGATACACGGACAAATGAACAAATACTTGAAAAAAAAAAAAGAAGCAATAATCAGCATTATGAAAAACTGCTTCTGTCAGTGTGTTGAATTGCCCCAGCAGGACCATGCAAACAAGTCCATCTCAGCCAAGGCTACTTCAACCATTCTAAGATTCTGAAGACTTTCAAAAAATTTTGGTTCTTTCCTTCAACTCAAAATGGAAGATAAATGTGGAGCTTTCTGTCTCGTTCCCACACATGGAATTTCTGTCCCAAAACAATGCTCACTATCATCAAGCATTGAGCTCTGACTTCACACCAAGTCACAAATTAGCGATTTTATGCCTTGCAAGGGGTAGAAATGAGATTTTTTTCCACTTACAGGGAGAATACAAAGGTTTACAGTCCAAATCAATATACAGCTATTAATATTAATTATTGATGTGATTAATATTATCATTACTCATTTTGAAGGGCTGTTTGAGTAGTTTTTAGATGTCTCTAACAATTATGAATCCTACTTTTTCTCCTTCATGCCTATTTATAACTAGACCCTTAGCATCCTAGTAGACTTATCTAAAAGGCAGAAGATATTATCTTTAAAAGTTAAGATTAGTTTTCAATTAGCAATAATCGTGCCTTGGATTAACCTCATTGGCTACGATACTGCCACTGCGCTGCAACAGATCCAGAGAGGTGATTCTCCCCCTCTACTCTGCTCTGGTGAGACGCCACCTGGAGTACTGCGTCCAGCTCTGGAGTCCTCAGCACAAGAAGGACATGGACCTGTTGAAGTGGGTTCAGAGGAGGGCCACGAAGATGATCAGAGGGCTGAAGCACCTCTCCTATGAAGACAGGCTGAGAGAGTTGGGATTGTTCAGCCTGGAGAAGAGAAGGCTCCGGGGAGACCTTATAGCAGCCTTCCAGTACCTGAAGGAGGCCTACAGGAAAGCTGGGGAGGGGCTGTTTGCAAGGGCATGTAGCGATAGGACAAGGGGCAATGGTTTTAAACTAGAGCAGGGCAGGTTTAGATTAGACATTTGGAAGAAGTTCTTTACAATGAGGGTGGTGAGGCACTGGAACAGGTTGCCCAGAGAGGTGGTGGAGGCCAGGCTTGATAAGGCTCTGAGCAACCTGATCTAGTTAAAGATGTCCCTGCTTACTGCAGGGGTGTTGGACTAGATGACCTTTAAAGGTCCCTTCCAACCCAACACATTCTATGATTCTATGGAAGTTAAGATTAACTGCAGATCAATTTTTCTGAACACAATGATACAAGGTGATGCTAAATTGATTTTCCATCCATTTGGGATGAATACACTTTGCATTTTCTGGCTCCTGTCTAATATTACATGAATCTGGCATGGTCTTTCAGGGATTGAAGATCCAAGTATTGCCTTTGATTCACTAACTAGGAAGATACTGGTGGTAACTCACCATGCATCAGCTACTTTATGTTTTCTGTCTGTGTATAGTCTCTTCCCTTTATCAGTTTATTTTACTTTGAAGCAGGCTCCTAATTAGTTAAAAAAGCTACCTCAGATTGACTGTGGACAGACAGTATAGAGACAAACCACCGTGCAGGACCTGCTAACTCAGACACGTGTCCAAGACACTACAGGCAAACAGGGTCACCCTTCACCTCCCCATGGGAAGTGCCCTTCCATCATCTCACATGAAATAACTTCACGCAGTGTAGGCCTCTAGAAAGGGCTAAGTCCTCTGGACTGAGAAGATGTGGCTGAAGGTCCAGTGGAGAAAATAATTGTTGCAAAAGGAGAAAGAAAAAGGAACTACAATACAAAACCATTTGTGCCCCCAAAACCATTTGTGCCCAAGAAAAATAGGACAGCGATAGCAATTTCAGTAACTGAATGGTATTTGCCTGCTTGAGTTATAGAGTTATAAGGGAAAACTGCAGTTACTGGAAAATGTTATTTGCACTTGCAGCTTGACATTTGAATAGGCGGAAAAGAAAAATGTATCTATCTCATGCATTATATATCTGGTCAAAATATTGCTCAGCTGTTCTCATTAAAGAAAATTCTCGAATGGTATGGTTAAAGCAGGTCTCGCTTTGCTTCTACATTCCCAATGTTACCTCAGATACATAATTTCTTTAAATAAGGAATATTTAGTCACATACAGCCCTCATCCTAAACAAGTACTGACAATAAATAACTTGTGACCTCCCGGCCTCACTCACACACACACAGAGACAAAACACCTCATTCCAAATGACAAGAATAAAGGCAATTAAAAGTTAAGTTGCCCATCAGTATGCATTATTTATATCTCGCCTCACAAGGACACAGTGTATTATTACCACAACTGCTGTACTCCCCACACTACTCCACACCAGTGTAAATCCCAGCCTCCCAATGTGCCCTGCCTGAATTTTCTGTTCTCTTTGCTGTTAACTGTGCATCAACAGCTTAATGGTGGATCACAGCAGCTCCAAAATGAGGGGATGAAGAAGCCAGAGAAGATACATTTAAGAAGTTTCTCAGTGAGTTTTTGTTTGCTTCCTTTTCAGTGTTTCAAATCTGCCTGGGTGAAGTGCTCTGCTTCTGAGAACAGGGCCGAAGCGCAGCTACAGTTGGAAGATTATTATTCTTCAGCTGCATAAAGCATTTGCTATTGTAGAAGAAAATCTGACTGAAAAAAATAAAAAGATTTTAACATTGCCCCTCCCTGCTCTCAATTTCCAGTGATAACAAACAGTATATAGGAGAATCCAAAGTCACACATATACATTATAAAAAAAAAACCAAACTGTTTTGTATTGGTATTCATTTCTATACTCAATCTCAGAGGGGGTTTTTACAGTTCTTAATCATTTAATTCATCAGTAATTTTAAAATGCCTCAATAAACTGTATAAAAGGAAATAAAATAGCATAGCAAAACTGTAACAAAGCCTGCCTGAGTGAGAAACAGCAGCTTTTACAGAAAACCCACCCATTTGGAAATGCATGCCCGTTCAGCTTTCTTCAAAAGGGAAGCTTAACTGTCAGACCCTGACTGATGCTGTAATTTAAATCCTCGGATTTTGGCTACTAATAAAAATTTGTTTGCAGCCGATGAATATATCGACATACCACAAGTGGTACTACTCTCTTATTGCCACTTGAGGGCAGTCATTTCGTGTCTGCTAATAAAATGCTACTATTCAGAAGCAGTTTCTCAGGTTTGCAGTTAGGCGGTTCTGAGCCAGACTGTGTCATTGATACACAAAATCAGAAAACAAACACAAACTATCTCTTCTGAATAGCCAAGCTGATCTGAAATTCATCTCGGTCAGTCTTTGGGAGAGAAAAGTAATGAGCTACAACAAAATCAGCAATCAAGGGATAAATGCTCAAATGAGAATTCAAAAAGAACAACTTAAAGGATACTGAGGAAAATTAGATGTTTTCAATCAGCTAGGCCTGAAGGATTTGCTCTGAAGTATGCAATGCACTTGCTGAAGCAACCTCAGCATTGTTAGTAGTTGTAGTTGAACAAAATGAATAGAGGATGGGTGATGTTCCTAAAAACAGGAGAAAAGTGAAAAATGTGGAATGTCTTGAAAAAAGGGCAGAATTAGGAAAAGTCAAAAACATTATGGATTAGCCAACTCTCTTCAGAACTGTAAAATACTGAAATAATAAAGAACTTTGGAAGCTCTTAAAAGGTATAAAGGAAATCAGCAAATGACAACCTGGGCTGCCAACATAAAAACTTTGCCACACCATTCTAATGTCACCTGTGATAGAATACAGGGTCTTGTGCAAAAAGAAGTGGTTGTCGTATGTCTTGGCTTTTGTCACATCTGAACAATAGCTCACATAGCTTTAGTGAAAGAAAATTAGGGAATGATGGTTTATCTAAAGCCATAGTTCAGACAAAACACGCTTGAAAACATGTATGTAAAGAATAGTTATCAAAGAATTTATAATTTGAACTGTAGGACAGAGGGAGACCTTATTAAATCTGCAAAGGATGTGAGGCTTACGGTGAGGTGAAGGGTTTGTCTGTCACAGTCAGTAGTTCATTCAAAACACATTATAGATTTTTGCTTCCTTAATAAACTTTGTATCTTGGATTTCCTGTTGATTCTGCCACTCCATTCAACAAACTACTCTGTTCTCATTCAAAAGTCCCCACCAGCCACTGCCTCATGATGTTAATTCAAACACATGATCTTCCGGAATTACTCTGCAAGGCCCACACTTTACCCTTTGAGCTTCTTTTTCAAAATCCATTTCTGCTCTACCATTAGACAGAAGAAAAACCCTCCTTTTCCCCTAGCCACTCCTGCTGTCCCTGTATTACAATCGCCACAAATCTTCTTGCATGTCTTGACGGTGAGCTGAACAAATGTCATTTGCTATGAACCCATGTTACTTACTTTAAACTTTGTATACTCTTACGTTGAGATTCTTATATTAATTGCAGGGTTTTTTTCTGAATCTTAATTATTTGACATTTTCAGTAGAAAGACACGTTGATTTACAACATAACCAAAGTCATTTTTCAAGTAAACACAAGTTTCGCAGCAATTAGACTGCTCTCCTTGATCATACTTTGTCATGCCATAAGTGGGAAATGTTTGCATGTGCTCTGTAATAAATGTAAACTATGCATATACAATGAGGATAGTCCTTGGATTTAATCACTTATTTTCTGTATATAGAAGCTACTGAAAAGGCCTTATTGACACTAGGCAAGAAGGCAGCAACAGGAGGTGAGTGGATGAGAAAGACCCCTTCACTTCAGTGGCAATAACTGCCCTGAACTTTGATCCTATACTGGTAGCTTAAGAAGTATGAATTCAGTTCCACTAATGGAAATAACTTTGGAAATATTATTATTGGGAATGATGAACAGTCATAAATTTTACTAAAATAGTAATATTACATTGAAAAGAGAAGCCAAATGTTTTTCTTCCTTCAGAGATACCAGATTCTACAATATGGGGGTTGGAACTAGATGATCTTTAAGGTCCCTTCCAACCCTAATGATTCTATGATTCTATGAAGCATCAGAGGATAGAAAAGATATTCAGGTTTTTTACTTTTATAGTTCCTTACATGACCTTCAGACAATCTATCTAAGAGATCTCCTTTCTCTTGAAAGCACAAAGGAAAGCTTGTGACAGTGTGAATGCCATAAGGCTTGGCAGCTCTTGATTGAAGGCAGCATCACATTTATTGACACTGGGGATATCTACTGTTCGAAAGGATTCAGGGATCTGAAGTGCTGGTCAGGTTGATAAGGTTTTATATTGTATTTAGAGCTGCCACTTAATATGAAGTAGGGATATTATTAAAATCTGTATTGTATTTGCAATGGTAGACTGCCAAGGTGACCTAGAACACTGGGAGGGAGGGGGGAGAGAGGAATTGTTTGCTTTTCATGTTGTTATCCCACACCAAAATGAACCGCAAAATAATTTCAGGTAATCTAGCCACAAGACTGAGGGCTACACAGTTTTAACAGGACACTGGACAGGCCAACCAACCCAGCAAAGACTGGACATTATTGCCTTACCCAGGAAAGAATTTAGCACTGCGATTTCAAAGAATTATATTTTCTGAGACGACCTGGTTGTACGCATTCATTGCTAAAAGAAGAGCTCAGTGGCTCAAAGTTTTTAAATATACTTTCCCATCTTCCTTGAGACGAAGGGGAGTGACTGCTAAACTTAGGAACAGGCCTTCTGAAAGCCCAGAAAAGAGGTTGGAAAGCTTTTTGAATAGAGATAGTGAGCCCGGCCATAGTGTAGTCTATACCCTTTAGACACTCTGGAGTTCATCCACAGCAATGATGCAGCTAACTTTCGTTGCAAGAAAAGTGTCTTTAAGGTGTTCATATAGTACTGAGAATAATATAGTCTATATTGCATTGTAAATAAGTACTCACTAAGAGACAATTATTCTTAAAGACTCTAAATTACAAGAACACTTCACCTCAAAATACACTTTCCCTTATAACTTATGAATCTGATTCTCCAATACTTACTCAAATAAATCTATTAGTGAAATCTTTCCTGGGCAGAACTATGGTCCTTTGTAATATGTTGAAACATGTTTCAGGATTGGTGTCATCTACTGAGACACTAGATTTAATTCCATGTAGTTTGTGAAATATTAAATTATATGCCTCACAAAGCATTATATCTCATTACTGTTAAATTTGAAAAAAAAATAAAAAAATTCATAGGAATAGCCGGAACAGGTGTTCAAAATTTTGGAGCTAATAATCTTTCCATAGTATTGATAAAGGGCTGGTTTATCACCTTTATAATTTTCATTATGATTTAATTTGCAGTTACTTTTGATGCAAATCATGATGCTTTTTGACATCTTAAAGGAATGTCATCAAATACTTAATCACAAGTTTTTACTGTATTTTGAGTTATTGGTAGCATGTCCATTCTTGTGTATCTATTCAGGAGAAATAGAGCTAGCTGTATGTTGCGCTGAGAGGAATGTAATCTCTGTTTTTAGTAAAACCTATACATTAGCATTAATAATTGTAAAATATTCTTCCCTCTTCTAGAAATTTCAAGAAATATTGTATGACTGGTTTAGATCATCAGTTAATGTAAGCCTATACTATCTTAGGATGGGATTCAATAGTCCTGAAGTGGAGGCACACATGATCTAATATCAAGCAAATGTGGGCAAATTATACATTGCTCAAAGAAAAGTGTAGTTTATGCTCTCTGAATAAGACCACATGCTTCTTATAAAAAGTCAATCAAAACACATATTTCAGAAAGAAAAAAATATTTGCATTACTAATAAGTCTAATAATTCAATAATTAAGAACTTCATATAAAATAATGAACAAAAGAAGAAATAAATTATTGCATTCATTATGCTGAAGTGGGAGGAAAATTATAGGTCATTATATACTGCAAGAGACATCATTTCTTAGGTTTAAAATGTGCCTTTGGGAAGAACTAGTGGTTTTTGGATAAAAGCAGAACTCAATTAAAGAATGCAAATCCCTCAAATTTATAAATCATTCTTTTTCACATTTGAATATACCACCACTGATCATATTTAAAAATTGGCCCTGCACAGTGGAATTCATGCTGTTTGGAAGACATCAGCTTGCTGCAACATCTGTCATCCCTTTACTGTGGATTAAGGGAGGTGGTGAGGGAGGTGTTGAGAAGTAACCGCTGTGCTGTGGCAAGCCTTATCAGCAGTGGTAGAAACCAGTGTTTTGAAAGGGTAATGAGCAGTTGGATTTCCCATACCTGAAAATTAAACTCCTGTCAAGTCTACCAGTATCTCAGGCTTTATAATACTTATTTTTATCTTCACTTTAACTAACATAAAACACTGAACAAAATATGTATAAGTGACTTTTGCCCTTGTGAAGAATGAGACTGGGTACAGCCACATATTATAGTCTTCATTTTTGCCACTAAAGGATAGCTCTTGCAGACTTGCCCCAACTCTAAATAGGAAAGGATGGTCTTAGTTCTGAAAACTACCTCATTCTCACTGTCACAGAATCATAGAATCATAGGGTTGGAAGGGATCTCTGGAGATCATCTAGTCCAACCCCCCTGCCAGAGCAGGGTCACCTAGAGCAGGTGGCACAGGAACGCGTCCAGGCGGGTTTAGAATGTCTCCAGAGACAGAGACTCCACCACCTCTCTGGGCAGCCTGTGCCAGTGCTCTGCCACCCTCAAAGTAAAGAAGTTCCTCCTCATGATTAGGTGAAACTTCCTATGCTCAAGTTTGTGTCCATTACCTCTGTCCACCCAAGACCCTCCCTGGTGCTAAATCAGAAACACAACATATTGCTACACAATGCCCAATGCAACATCTTTGAGCTGCCAACTGCTCACAAGACAAGCTTTGCTGTATTTGATGCTTCAGATGCACAGCTGTACAATGACCTCCACAACATTTTCTTTAGTCAGTTTTTGACTGTCTTGGTTATTCAGATTGGTAAACTCTTTGGGCAAGAAAGCAGCCCATTCAAGGTCAAGCTGGCTATTGAAAGCTCAGCATCAACAAGGCACAGGTTTGATGCTGTTCTGCTACAGTGCCTGGCTGCTAGCATGCTCCCTGGCATGAATTTGGCTGGAACCGACTAGCTTTTTCCCAACCATTGCCCACAGTTAGTTTAGGGGACAGTATGAGCCAAGCTGGCAGAGCGGATGACACTACCCTGCTTGGGGGAGCAGAAAGAGTTCAGCCACACAAAGCAACGTGCAGTGAACAAGCCCTGAAGCCCTGACTTTATTTCTTTTCTACCACAGACGTAAACAACTGGATTCTTTCAGTTTTGCTCCTTCCAATTCAGCATAAAAAAAGAAAAAAAAATTAAAATAAGACAGAATCTTTTCTCCATTTTATAACTAAAAGTAGGCATTTTCTTGAAGAAATGGAATAATAAAAATAAATGGACATAAAACATGCAAGATAAATGAAAACACCTGCAAACCCACACCATCACTCTCATTGCGAGCTACACCTAAACTTCAGAGTTCGAGAATAGCAGATGGAATACCGAATTTTTTCTATCACTCCCATCTTGTAGTATTAAAAAAAAAAGGAGCTTAAAAGGAAAAAATTATAACATTTTCTCAATGCTTTGAAGTAAAATTGTTTAAAAATTTGAGACAAAATTTTGCCTCAAATTATTTTTTATTACAGATTTTAACCTATCTTGGCAAGAACAATTGTTTGTGTAGAGTGCATGTACAGTTTTGTACATACTTGCAGAGAAACTGTTAGAGGAAAATATATCATGCCAACTCCAACAGCCCAAGAGAGGGGAGGCTGCTGCAGCTTCATGTCCCCAGGTCCAGCCAGTAAGGATGACAAGGATGTATTTCCAGTAGGCACTCACACGTATACCAAATACACCACATACATACACGCATACATACATACATACATATACAACCAGCCAGACACACAGGTCACAGACAGTCAGGGCACCCACATGAACACAGATAGCATGAACAGTCTCATCATGCCCCTGTCTCTAGCTGAGCAGGACAGAGGTCCACTAGTGGAAATACATATATGTCCATGTACAAGGTGGATCCCCGCAGCAACTGGGCTCAGACAGCCTGCCTAGTAGCTGCCCTGGATCCCAGTCTCCACAGTTGCTGACACCTGAGCATACAAGTCCCTGAGGCTGCAACCCCGCTCCAGTTGCTGGTACAGACCATCACACTCTCACACACACATGGAGAGAGCTGGCCAGGACCCTCTCGGGTCCCATAGCTGACCCTCTATGCTCTCCCACCTCGAGACACACAGGCATTCTCACACCCACAGCTGGCCCTTACAGACCCACTCACCCCCTTGCTCCCAGACCACTTCACCTACTCACCAGCTCATCTGGCGTGATCTTCAGTGGTGATCACATGCTCATTCCCGTACCCACACTCACTCCAGCCACTGCACCATGGACATACGGGACCTCCAACCTGTGGTCTGACTCCAGTTGTTGCACTCATACACACAGGAATTTAATAAGAAGACAGGACAGGCTGCACTGATAAGGCACAGGGCATGGCTGGACAACTGCACCAACTAGCCAAATATTTACATTTTTCCCTTATCTCTCTATTCCCCACACTTGCTCCTCCCCAAGCCACCTAAATCCCTCCCTTTTTCACCTTTGGTTCCTCCCTGAAATCCCATAAGGACTCCTGCTCTTCCCCTGCATCCCATCATGTGTCCCACCACTAGGAAGTAACCTTCCTTAGTCTGAAAGGTGATCTGGAAAGGTGCTCCCAAGGACTCATGGTGATGGGTTTGATGCCTGGATGCTGGGGCTGAGGGTCTTCTGGGGAAGTCCTGGGAGGGGCCCAGACAAGGTGTTCCTCCAGAGTCCTTAATCTGGGTTCCTGCCTCCCATTGTGCCTCTGTGCTTCACTAGGCTTGTGAAGATGGGTCTTTGATGCAATGGGGCTGGCAATAGCCCAGCAGGTTATTATTTGGACTCCCCCAACCTACTGTGGTCTCTCTGTGCTCCTTTGTGGGTGTTCAGATGAGCTTCTATCATACAACCTAACATAAACCATCGTAATGGGACATCAAATCTCTTGGATTCAGCAGCTGGTGTATAATAAAAGCTTTTGAGTGTCTCACTACAAAAGGCTGTGATTGAAAATCTTATCACCTTAATTTTATTTCTCCCACAAACATATATACAGTGCTGTTTGCATGCTAATGCTGTTTGCCTTGTTTCAGTGTTTAGATTACTGCAAACTAGATTTAGTGTAATTTTGACTAAATCGTTTCTTAATTACTAAGTGACGCTTCTGCAAGTTGTTCTGAAGGTATGAGAAACAGTACAAATGCACTGAATCCTGAAGCTTTACTTTTTGTTGTTAAAAGTGAGGGGAGCTCCAGAAAGACTAACATTTGCCATATATCTGCGCTGTTCAACCATTACGGACATGGAGAGCCCACAAAACAGCTTATGCCAGTTTCAAGTACAATATATTTAACAATGATTGTCTGATAAGAGGAATATGGAGCAAAAGTAAATTAATAGATAGTTAATTAAATGGACTGCACTCTATATTGAAGCATTGTTATCTCTCTGGAATCTGTCCATTTCTCTAGATCTTGCAACATCATTATTTTTTCTCATGCTTCTACCTAATTCATGTTACTCAGCAGTCACAAGCCAGAGCAGCACAGAGCTCTGCTCCACTTGTTGTCCACATTCTAAATGATGAGCTTTAGTTAACACATGCTTCAGCAAAGCATAACAACAATTTCTAATAGGCTTATGGCACAGATACTTAAATTCTGGTTCCTCTCATCTTTCCTTACTTGCTGATTTAAATTCACATAATGCCTGTAAATTCAGTACGGCCTGTTGTGATAGGACAAGGGGCAATGGTTTTAAACTAAAAGAGGGTAGATTCAGACTAGATATAAGGAATACATTTTTTACGATGAGGGTGGTGAAACACTGGCACAGGTTTCCCAGAGAGATGGTAGATGCCCCATCCCTGGAAACATTCAAGGTCAGGTTGGATGAGGCTCTGAGCAACCTGATCTAGCTGAAGATGTCCCTGCTCAATGCAGGGGGGATGTTGGACTAGATGACCTTTAAAGTTCCCCTCCAACCCAAACCATTCTATGATTCTATGAATTAATAAAACCAAATAACAAATGTTTGTGGCCATACTGCTAGCTGAATTAAAGTGTCATGCACTACAGCATGGCCTCCAAAGTGCCGTAACTATCCTCCCTTTATTTGAAGGACTCATCATTATTTTAAGAGATCACCTTTATTTCCTTTGTTGGTAGCATGAGGAAAGGGAACACTGAAAGAATTGGTTTTGCAGGGTAGCATTATACACTATAACTGTTAGAGGAAATCAGCCTAAGGAAACCTAGTCTCTTAATAAAAATCAACCACAAAGCTCTAAAAAATGTTCTCCTTTATGTTGTCTTAAATCTGTACCTAAAACAAAAATCATTGTTGTGGCTCCCTAGTTTAAGACTCCACATGTTAGAACTTGATTTTGCCCCAAGGGTCTGGTTTTTTTTATGTTTGTAATCAAGGTAAGGAAACTGGCATATAAAAAGAAAAATCTGGAAAGGTTAATTAATCACTGCGTAAACAGCTAATATGACCAATCATACATTTTACTACAAATGCTTAGTGAGTATCACATTTAAGGTAAGGCTTTGAAAAGGCTATAGTTAAAAGAGGACTTCTGCCTCCTGGGACAGCCTCCACTGTCTTGTACGAAACTACTGAAGAATCAAAGGACTTCAAAACCAGGCATTGGAACCAGATAAGAGAGGATCTCCCTTTGGGCTCATGACTAAGACTAGGTGTGAGTTGCAAGAGATTTTTGGAAGACAATTTGAGGTGGAAAACTACTTCACTCCCACCCTCCACTGTTGCAACTGGTCAAGAACTGAAAATCTGGTTACTGAAGCGAAGAACTGGGGATGAATGATATTGTGCATCTTCATTGACAAGGCAGAGGTCCCTCTGACAGGCTGCATCTAGGCTATCTTAGTCAGTGACTACTTCACTACCCTGACAAATATGGTGCTCGATATCAAGTGCTATCTGCTTCATATTGATATTGAATAATATATGTATATACATGCTTCTCTATAAGATGGGGAACCTTCAATTTCTTTAGGATTTTCTTTTACAGAAATTACGAAAACCATCATTAAAGAAGATTCTTTAAAAAATACATTTCCAGAATACAAAGCTGCCTACAAAGCTGTAGCTGGGATAACCCAATACATTCAGCTAGTTAGTGAGTAAAGATTTCATTTTTTGTATTTATCATAGGGTAAATGCTATCTATTACAGACTACACTATCTGGGGACAATCTCTATAATATCAATCAATTACAGAGATTGGCATGGCAATAATAACCAAGGTAGAGACAGGCATTATTTATTTTTATCTGCTTTAGTTACACCATCCCATGGATCACGAACATGATGTATATGATGTTGGTAAAATGTTATGAAGTCATGCCCTAAAGAGAAGATATACTTTCAGGAGAATATGCTTTGTTCTTTCAGTAATGATAAACATTTTGTGTGATATGTATGGCTGTACTTTTTACTATACTTTATGCAGCAGTTTCTCTATTGCTCACAGGGGCTGTTTGGAGTAGGACGGCATGCAGGCAATGCAAATCCTCTGAAGAATTCTAACAAAGCATCTAGGAACAAAGCTCTTGGGTTGGGGTTTTTGTTGGTTATTTCCAACAAATGCGAAAACGCAGAAGCTCACAAGGTGTCTGCTGCAAAAGCAATAAAGTATACAGTCATATCATTTGGATACATTCATATGAATGATTTGATTGTAATAATATACTAAGAGCACCCATGTCTAAAGCATTACCTCTTCATATGACAGAGCTTTGTTTATTATCAGTTTTCTTTCAACTAAGAAACTCACTAAGAATAACTGAAAAAATATTTTCCTTTGTGGCTATTGGTACTTCAAGCAATTAATATATCAAAATAATTTCTGATAGTCCTACCTTATTAATACTTAAAGAAAAAAACCAAATCCACTATTTGACGGATTACTTTCACAAAAAATCTATGAAACTGCATCTGAAAGTTTGAAAAAATAAAAAGCATACTACATTTAACTGGTCTGCACTTTGACAATTACCATCTCCAGCTGATAGTGTTAACATCAACTCTGCAAGATATTATTCTGTCTGCAAATTAATGGAGAATAAAACCAAATATTCTCTTCCAGCTAACTGTCCATTTCCTACAGAGCAAAATACATTATACATCATAAAATGATCCTGCCAATGATGTAAGAATATATTTCATCTTCCTTTCTCATCTTGCAAAATTTCAGGATAATGGGAGCTATGTCATTTTGTTAGGTTTAGACACTTAGAAATGTTGTGCACATCCCTTTATCTCTACAGCTGAAAGCAGCTTAAAATGTTTTGTTACTTTCCAATATTGCATTTGTACCATGAGAAGAAACTGCAATTTTTAGTCCCTCCAGAGGTGAAGATGGGTTGGAAGAAACTTTCCATGACTGAGAAGTATTCCTATTTCTTTAATGACATAATGCATTCATTGATGGTTAAGTACCACAGGAAAGCTTATGACAAATTTTTTTTTTCACAAATTTAATACACCTGAAAAACATATAGCTAAACAACAAAAACAAAAAGTAAAGGAATTTAGTTTAGCAATATACAGTAGCTCTTAAACTTCATTCTAGTGTCAGCAACAGAAACACAAAAAGCAAACTCTAATACAATGTAACCATTTTATCAAAAAAGTATTTGGCATTTATTTTATTTCTCACAAAACTATTAGAATCATTATAGCGCTGGAGCCTGACAAAAGACTTATTATGGATTGTTTGCATAAGGAATATTTTAATTGAGATTCAGTAGAGTATGCAAATCAGGAAATTAATAATTTATCTATCTTTAAATTTTCTCAAGTTCTTAAAAAGTTTAAAATGTACTATGCCTATTCCTACCTCAAATGCAGTGCTCAAAATAACTATTTGCCTACTAAATAGCCTTGAAAAAAGTTGCAGAAACTTACTTAATATTAGTTCTGTTAAGGTTGAACACCAAACTAATTTCAACTACATATGTAAGTTATTAAATATTTTTGGCTTTTAAAGTTTTGAAATACACTAAAACTGGAAACCTATCTAAATACCAATTTGAGAGATGTTGACTTGCGTACATAAGAGCAAGAAAAAATAGATATGAGAGAAAAAGTCTTAATATACTGAAGGAAATGGTGTTTTTTGCACAATTACCTTTTAAATAGAATCTATTCTTCAATTTTCCTTGTACCTTTTTGCTTTTTTCCCATCCCTGTGGAAGTTTCCCCAAGACCTCTGCAAGATCCCAGTAGCTCTGAGAGTATATTCCTAACCACGCAGGCACTGATTTTTAGTGTTCTGTGAAAGTCAATTACACTTTCTTACTGCTTATATTGTAACCTAGCAAAATTAATTATAGATCAGGAATCTGATTTTACAGCTTTTTTTCTTCTTTAATACCAGTGTCCACCAGCTCTACTAGATTATAGGCAATAGGGATGAGGATTTTACCACAAAGGACAAGTCCATTGCTCCTTTCAGCCAATACAAACCAACTGATTTGAGTCCAATTTTTCTCAAGCTGCCATCAGTATCAGCGCCTGACTTTGATGCAGTTTTTGGCATATGCATAGGCCTTTAACAGCTGCTTTAGTACCACTGTTCATGCAATGTCACAACAGAAATACTATGAATATTATACTTTTTAATCTTCAAGAAATTTACAGGAATATAATCTCATATACTTTCCTATAATGGTGTTGGGATCTCTGGGCTTGCACTTTTCAACAAAGTTGCTAATAATATGGAGCATTAAAATGTCAATATGGTCTGAGACCATGCTGTTGGGTTTACACAGAATCACAGAAACTTCAGAGTTGGAAGGGACCTCTAGAGATAATCTAGTCCAACTCCCCTGCTAAAGCAGGATTGCACATTACTCAGGGCTGCATCCAGGCGAGTCTTGAAAATCTCCAGAGAAGGGGACTCCACAACCTCCCTGGGCAGCCTGTTCCAGTGCTCTGTCACCCTCACTGTAAAGAAGTTTTTCCGTGTATTTGAACAGAACTTCCTATGTTCTAACTTGTGCCCGTTGCCCCTTGTCCTGTCACTGGGAACCAATGAAAAGAGTCTGGCACCATCCTCCTTCAACCCACCCTTTAGATACTTGTATGCCATAATAAGGTCTCCCCTCAGCCTTCTCTTCTCCAGGCTAAAGAGTCCCAGCTCTCTCAGCCTTTCCTCGTAAGGGAGGTGCTCCAGTCCCTCAATCATCTTAGTTGCCCTACGCTGGACCCGCTCCAGCAGTTCCCTGTCCCTCTTGAACCGGGGAGCCCAAAACTGGATGCAGTATTCCAGGTGTGGCCACACCAGTGCAGAGTAGAGGGGCAGAATGACCTCCCTCGACCTACTGGCCACACTCCCCTATGCAGCCCAGGATTCCATTGGCCTTTTTGGCAACAAGCGCACATTGTTGGCTCATGGATAATTTACTGTCTACCAGGACCCCCAGATCCTTCTCCTCAGAACTACTTCCCAGCAGGTCCACCCCTAACCTATACTGGTGATTAGCATTCTTCCTCCCCAGGTGGAGGACCTTGCACTTGCTTTTGTTGAACCTCATTTGGTTCTTCTCTGCCCAGCCCTCCAGCCTGTCCAGGTCACGCTGGATGGCAGCACGGCCCTCCGGAGTGTCGGCCACCCCTTCCAGTTTGGTATCATCAGCGAACTTGCTGAGGATACACTCTGTCCCATCATCCAAGTCATTAATGAATATACTGAACAAAATTGGACCGAGTATTGACCCCTGGGTACACCACTGGTTACAGGCCTCCAACTAGACTCTATGCCACTGATCACAACCCTCTGAGTTCTGTCACACAGCCAGTTCTTGATCCACCTCACCGTCACCTCATCTAGCCCATACTTCCTCAGCTTCCTAATGAAGATGTTATGGGAGACAGTGTCAAAAGCCTTGCTAAAGTCAAGGTAGATGACATCTACGGCTCTCCCCTCATCCAGCCAATCCGTTATAACATCATAGAAAGCTATCAGATTAGTCAAGCATGATTTGCCCTTGGTAAATCCATGCTGACCACTTCCAATGACTTCCTGTTCCTCAACGTGTTTGGAGATGACATCCAGAATGAGTCACTCCATTACCTTCCCAGGGACAGAGGTGAGACTGACCGGTCTGTAGTTCCCTGACTCCTCCTTCTTGCCTTTTTTAAAGATTGGAGTGATGTCAGCCTTCCTCCAGTCCTCAGGCACCTCTCCTGTTCCCCATGACCTTTCAAAGACAATGGAGAGTGGTCTAGCAATAACATCTGCCAGCTCTCTCAGCACTCGCGGGTGCATCCCGTTAGGGCCCATGGACTTATGAATGTCCAGATTGGCCAAGTGGTCTCTGACCCGGTCCTCCTCAACTGAAGGAAAATCTTCCTCTCTCCAGACCTTCCCCCTTGCCTCCAGGGTATGGGATTCGTGAGAGGCAGCTTAGCAGTGAAGACCAAAGAAAAGAAGGCATTCAGTAGCTCTGCCTTCTCTGTGTCTTCCACCACTAGGGCACCCGTCTCATTCATCAGTGGACCTACATTTTCCCTAGTCTTCCTTTTTCTGTTGATATACTGATAGAAAATCTTCTTGTTATCTTTAACTGCAGTGGCAAAGCTGAGTTCTGATTGAGCTTTGGCCCTTCTAATTTTCCCCCTACATAGCTTTGTTATATCTTGATAATCCTCATAAGTTGCCGATCCCTTTTTCCAGAGAATGTAAGCTTTCCTTTTTTTCCTGAGGTCCAGCCAAAGCTTTCTATTTAGCCAGGCTGGTCTTCTTCCCCATCGGCTCGTTTTTCGAGACATGGGGATGGCCTTCTCCTGTGCTTCTAAGAGCACCTGCTTGAAGTATGACCAGCCTTCCTGGGCACCTTTGCTCTTCAACACTGCCTCCCAAGGGACACTCTCAACCATGCTCCTAAACAGGCTAAAGTCTGCCCTTCGGAAATCCAAGGTGGCAGTTCTGCTGGCTCCCCGCCTTGCCTTTCCAAGAATTGAAAATTCTACCATTTCATGGTCACTGTGCCCAAGACGACCTCCAACCTTCACATCCCTCACAAGACCTTCTCTGTTAACAAACAGTAGGTCCAGTAGGGCACTTCCCCTAGTTGGTCCTTCACCAGCTGTGTTAGGAAGTTGTCTTCCACACACTCCAGGAACCTCCGGGACTGTTCCGTCTCTGCTGTGTTATATGTCCAGCAGATGTCTGGGAAGTTGAAGTCCCCCACAAGAACAAGGGCAAATGATTGTGAGACCTCTGCCAGCTGCTTATAGAATACTTCATCAGATTCTACGTCCTGATTAGGGGGTCTATAACAAACTCCCATCACGATGTCTGCCTTGTTGGCCTTCCCCTTAATTCTTATCCATACACACTCAACACTGTTATTCACACTGTTAAGTTCCAGACATTCAAAACTGTCCCTAACATAGAGGGCTACCCCGCCACCCCTCCTTCCTTGCCTATGCCTTCTGAAAAGTTGGTAGCCATCGATTACCGCGCTCCACCTAAAATAGACACCTAAATTACACCTAAATAGACAACTTTGTCTTTTTTCTGACATTACATAGAGAGTGTACTAATTCTTTCATTTTTTCACTCTTTCTTTGAATACCAAAGGCAGCAGACTATCACATCAATCCATCAGTTTCTGCATTACAAAAAGGGAAACCCTCCTGAGAGCATGAACTGGGGAATGGATGGATTCCATCAGCTACACTCTGTACAAACAGCATTTACACAGCGAGTCAACTGCACAGCTCTTGCTAAATCTTTTTGCAAAAATTGTAATCAAATAGTAACTAAGGTCTCTTCTGAGCTGGAAGATTCCCTTTTCTCTATAGTATATATATCCTGATGACTCTTGCAGTTGGGGCAATCCTTTGTAGTTATGCTACCATTTTACAGACATCCACATTGGCTGATCTTATGCTGATTGGTGTGATTTTGGTAACACGGCTTTCATGGAGTCCAAATTTGATCTTTCCTTCCCCTTTTTGTTTCAGATTCTCTTTTCTGGTTTGGGATTGGGTTTTTTTCTTCTTTTTCTTTTTGGTATTCTCTCATACTCATGCTATCCAAGACTTAACTTTCTTCAGTGAGTTTTCACGTGGGTTGACAAATTTCCTTTGCTTGGCAAATTTTAATTACTTCAACAAAAATTAGTTCTTTGTGTTTGTGATCTGGGACAAGTCACAACCTGATCTTTTATAAAACCCCCAGCATTCTTGCATCATTAGGTCAGCTCTATCCTCTTTTTCTGTCTTGCTTTTACACAGACTTTAAAAAGGTTCACTTTTATGTATACCATTCTAGTTTTTCAATTTACGGAAAAGAAAAAGAGAAAAAAGAAACAAAACCCAAGTATATATAAACTGTTTTGCCATGTTCATATATGGCATTCCTACAGGAGTCAACAACTCAAAGTACGGCAGCTTTGAAGTAGAAACACGTCACAAATATCACTCCCGACTGTTCTTTGCTGGTGCCTGCTCATTGTGCTCTTTTACACTGTCGGTTGGTGTGACAGCTGCACCATGTGACTCTGGACAAGTGAACAGCGCTGTGGTTCAGGCATCACCGAGAAGTGGCCCTGACTGACACCAGCCTCGCTGTGCAAACCCTGAGAACTGTGCAGGGCCACATCTTCTCAGGAACAAAGGAGTCTAGGCCATGTCTTATCAGGAGCCAACAGTATCAACCGAGCTGGAACCAGACATGTCTAAAACTGCTACAGCTGCACACCTGCACATACACCAAAGGTTGGGGAGGAGGTTGACTACGAGTCAGTCACTTTACGTTATAAAAGTCCGTAGCCCCTTGGAGAGCATTGAGCTCTCCTGTACGGCAGCAATTTCCTCCTTGAGCAGGGCCACCTCTCAAGGTTACTCCTTGAGGCATAGAGACCCCTTACCTGGCTTCTTTTATCTATAACGAGGAAAGCAAGTAGGCCTAAGAGTATATTGTAAGCTAGCAACATTTATATATATCCAGCTATAGCTTATTAGAAATGTAGTAAGTAGTAAAGCATTTGACTGCTGTCTAAATCGTCTAATCACTAATTAGCACTTAAATCATCATTTAAATCATTGTCAAATCATTCTCAAATCATTGTTAAATCACTGTTTAATTAACGTTCAATTATGCTTAATCGCCATTTGATTATCATTTGATTTTCATACCATCATTGATTAATTACCATTTGATCATATTTTGATCATTAATAAAACCTTTTAGTTAACCCCAACAATGACTTCTCTTAACAATTTACCTGCGACAGTTAAGACATTTTTTGGGAACAGACTGATAATTCAGCTCTTCTTACTTAATCAGATGTCCCAGAAAAAAAACACCACCCAAAACAACAAAACTTTAGAGAAATATGAATTTATAGTGCATGCTGCTACCAAACAGCAAGGTCTGGTTTTCATTATTATTTTGCTTCTTTTCCTGAGGCTTACACACAAAGGTTAGCAATAAAATATAGATTCTGATGCAAGTAAAACCTTCACAGTAATAAAGCCCTGGATCTAGAGAGTTCAAGATAGACAAGGCAACCACTGTAAAAATATTCATGCAAAGTGTTCAGACAATGCATATATTGTAAATCAAACAAGGGAGGAAAGAAATAGAGCTGCCCAGTCCATTCTAAGAGAAAAAAACACGCTATTGTTTTTCCATGGCATTGTTAGAGACAAAGAATGCTGAATAAGTGATAAACTTAGCTTTTGTGTGATGAAGTACACCAGCTGTATTTCCAAATTTTAACAGTCAACTGGATGATTTTCAGTAACCTTTGAAATTAAACGTTTGCCTTAATTCTTCAATGATGCTCTTTCACATAGCATAATTTGAATAGCTGCATACAGCAGCTACTTATTCTTGAACAAAGGAGAAGTTTTTAACGTCATGCTGCTTCAAATTAACATCATTTGAGATATCAGGCATCACTGAAATTATGCTTATGTGATATGAGACATCATAAATTGATGCAAAACAGCCTAAAAAATACCAATGTTATGAGTCTCTTTATTACATGTTACTGGCATTATCGAAATAGGCTAGGACTTCCCTATAAAATCAGGAGAAAAAGCCCTTCCCAAAGAACTATTTCTCTGAACAGTAGATAAACAGAGAAATGGAAGAATATGAACCTGGCTACACAGGAGAAAAAACATTGGTGGGGAATGTCCCCCATACAAATAGGGTTTACAAATTATTCACCTATACATGCACAGAAATATTGCATATATTAATTCTATCAAGACTATTTTTTTACTTGCTCTGTTTTAGTTTCCTCAGTTGAAGGCATTCTCTGACAAAGGATAGACAGAATACCATAAAGCTCCCTGGTAACTTGCAGGGAGAAACAACTTTTCTTCAAGGTGAAGAATGGCTACATTTAATTACCTTGAAACATTCTGTTTCTAAGGCCTGTTTTTCATATGCAGGATTAGGATAGAGATCCTTCCACTGTAACCCTCTTATATAAATGTTTCCTTCCCTGAGGCTGTATTCAATTTAGAACTGGAATAACAAAGAGTCAATAGAGGCCTGACAGGGACAGGCACTCACGGGTAAATTTTTGCCTGGTCATTATTTTATTTTTGGTGAAGTTTTAAGAAAACTTTAGGAAAAGCTTTAAATTCATACCCAGCCATCATATCTACCTAGAACGGAGAGCTGCAGCAGACTTTTTCAGCAGATTCCAAACCATTAGTGGCTGAACCCCTATCAAAAACACAGACGCAAGAAGCAATGTGAATGCCAGTTACCTTTTACAAAAATAAAGATTGATTCAGGCTTGTCTCTGCTTCCTGGGACAGTCTAAATATCTATGCCAATGCCGAAGTGGTGCACTTGCTGAAAAAAATCTTTGAATTATTGAAGAGACTTCATTATGAAAAACAACCATTTGGAGGGATAAAGGAAGGACCTTCCTTCTGATTTGCTCTGCTTTGAAATAACACAGTCATATCATGTTTTATGGGAAGTTTATTACTTCAAAAAAATCAGACAATTATTCTTGAGATTTACTAACTAAAATTAAAACTATTCATATATATTTAGATGACATAAGATAAATAAAATTAAATAATTTGGCAGATATTCAGGGTTGGTTCTTCTTTCCTTAAAATAAAGTTGATATAAACCTATTCTGCTATTTAATCATATACTACAAGAGAGGATCTTGTTTATATCAAAAGTCTCACTATATAGAGAAATTTGATGTGTGTTGAAAAAAGTGACTACGGGAGGCACAAAATTTAGGTTTTTAGTTGAAGATAATACACTTTGTAATTCTCCCTTCTTTTTGTGAATTGTTTGAAATTTGAGAGAAGATTGGTTCAATACATTATAAATTTCCTCTGTAAAAAATACCTCCCAAATGTACCACCTCTGTCAGAATGCTGTTTGAACAGCTTTGTGTGTCATAAGGAACAAGCATTCAACAATCTTTTGAAAACTGCTCTCCATCTGGAAATGAAGACCAGCTCCAAAATATTGTCTTTCATTGCTGCAAAAACAGCAGCTGTTGAAAAACTCAAATTTAAACAGTAATGCAAACAGAATTTAGGTTGAAGAAAAGAAAAAAAAAGAAAAAAAGCCCAGTCATCTTCTGATAAGCATTAGAGTGGGAAAAAATACCACACACTTAACAGAAAATAGAGTGGTTAAGGCACTCAGAATTCTCAGTTCATTTTCCAGCTTTGTCGCAGACTTCTGATTTGGCCTTGTTCAAATCTCAGTGTGCTCTAGCTCTTCATCTGTAAAGCAGAAATGAAAGACTCCTTTTTCTTTTTTTCTATCCCTCTGTGCATTAATTATTCAGACTATGAGATATCTGAGATATACATATACACCTATATATATATACACTATATATACACTAATCACTTTGTATAGCTGCATAAAATGATATGCTTTTTAGTGATGCCAGCACCAGTTAGCACTTCTGCAGGCTGTAAAACAGAATCACTTTAGGGCTTAAGTAAGCAGACACAAACTCTAGGCTGAGTAGGGTTTAGGCAAAAGCCAAGGATCTCTATGCTCAGTCAGGAATTTTCCTGAGTATTCCCAGGCCCTAATTTTAGGTATACAAGGAATTCTAAGCACAGTCAAGGAGGATAAGCAGTCTCTGGAGAGCCACTCCAATTCAGACTTGCGCAAAATGTAGATACAGGTGGTCAAGGTAAGGCAGAATCTAGGCGACAAGGATCTTGGCTTTATGGTTATGCTTATGTACAACATCCAAGACATTGTGGGGACTTCTTTTGAGAACTCCTAACACTGCAAGAAGCTCGTTCTCACTACCAAAGATCATCAAAGTACCTTCACTTCCTGGTGCATATTTCACCTCACATCATGAATGGGGGGAGGGGAAGCTACTGCACACAAGGGAATGAAAATTAGTTTTGGTTCTAGAGATTCAATAGAGATATTGTCTGCTCCACATTTTAGACAGCATCTCAAAGTTTGCCTAACAGAGTTCTCTCTCAATGAAGACTGCAGCAATAACAACAAATCTCTTAGTCTATCAATTTTCTCTCTTTTAAGATTAAAAGTACAACAAACCATCCAGCTTAATTAAGATTGTTGTAGCTGCAAAACTATCAAACAGACATTATCTGTGCAAAATGTTCACAGGTAACCAGCATTAAACACCTAAGGTGTGGAAAAGTTGCAGTTGCTGTTTGTAAAAGCATTTCCTTTTATGTTTCATTAAAGGATAAATTTCTTTGACATCTCATAACTAAGTATTGCAAAACTCATACTACAAAGGTATGTTCCATTTTGGATGTAGTTTTAATTTAGAAAATGTTTTGTACAATAATTACATAGAAGATCACAGCCCAAAGTCTCTTAGAGACATTTGAAATAAAGTAAGTGTAAAAATTGAGAGTTTATTCCCCATCTAAGGACAACTTTCAGCTGAAAAGCCCTGCAATATAGTGGCAATATATCTGCTAAATCCTTGAAAATTCAAATTCTAGAGCAAGCTAAAAAATGAATGGTATTATTGATGTATGCAGTAGGTGTTTTAAGAAACCAAGGGAAGGGAAATTTAGAGGGAATAGAAGTTAGGAAAGACTGAGCTTCTGCTCTGTCCTCCCATCACTCTACCAAAATCTCAGAACTAGAAGTATTTCCTATTCCCCACTGACTTTCAACCTGCTGACTATGCAATTTTGTCATTCCTTCATTTTTGTGAAGCCATGTTCTTAGTCTCGGCCCACTTCTATTACGGTGGCCTTTAAAGTAGCTTTCTTAACTCCCGTCTTTAGCTTCCTAGAGTTCTGTCCTTACGCTCCTTCTGTTGTTCTTCTATATCTAATTTCAACCATGGCTCCATGGTCCTTCTTAAAAAAAAATCTAAAATATGTTTGGTTTTGGGTTGTTGTTTTTTTTTCTCTATTTAGGCATGCAATCAAAACTCTCATTTAAGTTCTTATGAATTACCACAATGTCCTTATTTGGCTTTGGCACATGCCCTGCTTGTATGAAGCCAGAGCATTCTTACAATAATTAACTTTCTACCCCATGACTTTGATTGCAGTATGCATTTCTGTGCATTCCTGTAACTCCTTTCTTTACATCGAACTGCTTTACTCATTTTCAGAATGGTCTTCACCAAGTACTGTTTCTTAGTCAACAGCATGAGGTCCACTCTCACTCCTGCGTGGCCTATATTTCAGGCCACTTGTTATATTTTCAGTACAAGCACATTTGTGGTTTCACATGCAAAGCTCCTACCTGGGCCTTCTTCACAAATCATCTCATCGCCATCCCTATTCCCTTTCTTTTTATGATGCCTTTAAAAAATGCGTACTTAGGCTGCCCCTGCGTTACAATTCTTGCCTCTTGGGGAAGACTAGGACTGAATTACCCAACTGTATCCTACTATCCAGTGTCCTGATCATTTGAATGTAAGCTACACAGGGAAACATCTTGTTTTGTGGATCTTTTTCTACTTTGCCTAGCCCCATTGGATCCTGATCTAGGATCAAAGCTTTTTCATGCTATGGCAATTCAAATCACATTTTTTATTGACATTTCTAGTAAAATTGCAATTTCAAAAAGGAGGTAGCTTGTATTATGTGTACTGATTATATTCTGTTCAAAGAATGATGAAAAACGTAGTTGTTTATGAAACTGAGGTGAATAAAACTGTAACTCTGGACATCTGCTTCAGAGGTCTGATTTCGCAAAACTAGAAGTAAGATACATTTGGCCTATAAATTTCAAGTTACAAGTCCGTGCTATTCAGCTACTTATCCACTTAATTAATCTTTTATAGCTTTGAAATAGCTAGCATACACTGTCCAAAGGCTCTTTTGAGATGGAACATGCTCTGCTGCTCTACTGTCATGTAATTTGATGCTACCTCTGGAAGATACTGCCTGTGTGGATATTCAAGACTCATTTTATATAATCTTATCTGTTTGAGTGTTCATATCTATACAGGCACAATGAAATTCCACACATCATAAAATTTCAATGTTCAATCTATTGTACAATTTTATTCCCCTGTTTACCACAGTAATATCTGAGCTCATTCAAACAGAAACTAAAACTCTCTCAAGTTCTTCCCTGGTAATCCTTTCTTTTTTGGCTGGAGAAAAAATGTTTGTAGAAGGTTTTTGTGAACGTTGTACTTTCCATTCAGCTATTGCTGAAATTTGTACTAGTTTTGCAGTCTCCTTTTTCTTCCCATCCTCCAAAACGAATATCCTATTAACCTGTTGTTGAGAAAGTCATCTCCAAAAGATTATTGTTTCTTCTGTTTCATGACTGACACACTTTGCTCTAGGAACATAAACATACTCAAAGAAATCCACAGTCACAACAGAAGATTGACTTGAAAGTGGAGGCATTGAGCTTGTGAGTGAGCACAAGGAGCAGTTACAGAATTTTCCAATACACACTCAAAAATGAAACAGCAAAATTAAACCAAAAAAATTACGAGTCAATTACTTTTTTATAAAACTATGTTTTGGAGGAAAAGATTCACTGCCATTGATATGGAATCACTAAAGTACTCAGTTTGGGAAATAATTATTTTTAGGCAGAAAGGTCCAACACCTCAACTGCATTAATCAAAACCACTGACCGGCTTTGGGCACAACACTTATCCGTAAAAATCATGAAATATCTGTACAACAACGAGAAGATTTCTGAGGAAACAGGTAGATGTCTTAACTGATGCAAAAACATTCCTAAGGATGACTACCACCCAACTCAAACTCCAAATGTCCAATGTTGTTCTGACTGCACCAAATCAGGAAGAATTACACTTGTACAAGAAAAGGCAGGAGCAGGGACCTAAACCAAAGTTTCAGTAGATGGTACCCAAAGAAAAAGCTGAGAATTGCAAATGCCTTGAAAACCAGGAGAACTGCATATGCTTAACTGCCACCTACTCATCAGCATTTGAAAAACTACAAGCAACCCACAAGCTTCTGTTATTTGGAAAACTAAGATTAGCCACCATCCAAAATTGAACATTTTTTTTTTTACTTCTGAACTGAAAATTTTTGCCTAAGAATGGTGAACAGAAAGGGATACAGACAGGGAAACAGGAATCAAAGCTAATATACAGAACCAAAGCTAATATACAGAATCAAAAAAGGCATTCTTCAGTTTTAGAAATTGCTTTAGGCAAAGTTTTAGAGGTGCTGGCAAGTTACTGAGAAATCTGCCTAAAACTCAACTCGTGGGTTGTGGTAGATTTGGGATTAGGAAAAGATTTATTACCTCTGGTCAGACAAACAGCATTTTCATGTTCTTTGACTGGTTTTAACTGTTTTGGCAGTGAATGATAACATAAAGTACACAGGATCACTGTGGCACATTTTTGCTGTCAAATTCTCTGCATCTGAAAAGGCACCAGGTTTTGGCAACTCTCACAGTTTTTGTTTCTTTCTTCCCTATTATGCACTGCAACTTTTGATTGTTTTTTTTAATTAAAGATCTTATCTGTGTTGCAGGATGCTTTCTGCTGCACTGCAAAATGAAAAGTGGAGAGGACAATCTTTTGAACAAATCTCTTTTTAAAGTCTTGTATGTAACAATAAACCTCTGGACTACTGTCTCCAGTCTTAAATGGGTTCCTCCACTAAAACACATAGGTGTAAGGGAAGGAATCTGAAATAAAATCAGGGTTAAAACTTTACAAAATTTTAAATCTGTATCAATGACAGTCAAATACAGGCTGTACATTACATGCTAAATATGACTGCAGACCAAACTCCTGGGAGTATTAGTGAGTAAGACAGAAAGGCATCAAATTAAAAATGAAATGTGGACACGGCACACAGATATATACTGCGAATAGCCTATCTATTATAGGAGTTACTCACCACTTTGGAGTGGACTCTTTTACTCTTGATTATAACTTTATAAATTTTAACTATTTGACTATAAATTTCAGAATTGTGTGAGCTTCAAAATGTAATTTAATGTCATAAGAAAATTCTTTTTTCCAAAAATTGTCAGGGTAACTCCAATCAGAATAAAAATAAATATGATGATCTCTCTTTAGTCCACATGAGGAAACTGATGAGGAACTGAACCAACCACTCAGATTCAAACATATCAAAATCCTTAACAGTCTGAAAACTGCACATGCTCAGAGAGAACTGAAAAGCTTTAGCAACAACCACTTCTAAGATCCCACTCTCACAAAGCACACTCCAGAGCAGAGTCAGTAGGACTTTTCATTAACTACTTATTTCATTAACGTACGAGCTCTGGAAACCTGAAGTTTACACCTCTTTTGTTTTCTGACAGCCAGCTCCATCCATCTGGCACCACGCTGCATGGACAAGGAAGATGCAGAGTTCAAAGGCAAAGGAGACATGAGCAAGGAAAGGGTTCTGGTAAGAGGAGTACATTGGCTCAGGCTTTTCAGAAAGAGATGAAAGGATATGGTGACAAGCCAAAATGACACTTGGCAGTTGTGACAACATGAAGAGGAAGTGAGACTGAACTACAGATCTAATTTCTTTGTTCCACCATATATTTTTAGGAAGTGGATCTGGAGAGGAGCTATGTTAAATACTACCAGAAAGAATGACGAACAAGTTACATTATAAAAGAAACAAAGGGAAAGGAAGGAAAAATGGAATTCAAGAAAAAAACTGGAAGCACCAGGATGCAGAGAGAAAAAGAAACCAGGACCAAGCAAAACAGGACTTAACTTCCCAAAAGGGTCTGGCAGTGGATGGGGGAGTCTGGGAAAAGACACTGCAGAGAAAGCAATGATTACTAAACTAGGAGATTGAGATGAAGATTCCTAGTAACTAACTTCTGTGAGGATTGGTATGAGAAACCTGAAGATGGGAATTAGGTTGAAGATCCAAGAGGATGAAAAGATGGAGTTAGAAGAGGGCATGAATACGTAATTCCAGATTCTCCAATTTTAGCTTTTCCACTGTTGACAAATAGTTGTGGAATCCAGAGGTAAAGTACTACATCTCACTTTAATATCATAGAATCATAAAATGGTTTGGGTTGGAAGGGACCTTTATAGATCATCTAATCCAAGCCCCCTGCCATGGGCAGGGAAAACTTTCACTAGATCAGTAGATATCCATTCACATAAGTACACATACTGAAGACCGATGTAGGTATCAGAATTGTCACATGACAGTGTTTTTTTTCTTCAAAAAGAACCAAATCACCATAACACATCTGAAAATGTGAAAAACCTAAGACTGATAAGTCAAGCGCTAAGAAAACATTACGGCTAACACCAGAATTGAGAATTCTAGTACAATCCGAATTTCTCTCCCTGTGGCATATGCATTATAACAGCATTACATTATTATAAGCTATTTTTCCCACTTGGAAGGATGCTTTATATTACAATGTTAGTAATGTATTTTTAAGCACAGAAAATGCTACTGTGGGACTATTATTCCTACAAAGTTTAGAAAATGTAAAAGCAAGCAGCGAAGCTGACAGTGGAAAATGAGAAAACCCAAGCAGGTTGCTATTAAAGCGTTAAGAAAATCAGACTCCTTTGTACTAAGACAATGCTGGAAGCCCCAAGGCGGGGAAAAAAGAAGAACACATCTGTTCCTATTGACGTCAAGAGGCTAAGGGCCAGGCTCTACCCTTGTACACACACAACTTCCATTACCTTCAGCTGAAACAACTTGTAATTTAGGGTAGAACTGGGTCTTGTGCATAAAAGTCAAAACACTGTATTAGAGACACAAGTGCCATAAATTATCAACAGTGCATTTTGCAGGTGCCTAACAATGTTGTACAAACTGAAATGTTGACAGTCCCTGCCTTGAAAACTTGAGTATCCTAGTCTAAGGCAGTATGCAACCGGCGTTAAGAGGAGGATACTGAGACACACTGGCAGAGGCTGTCTGCATCCAGAGTTTGGTTATTCTAAACTGTTTACAGCCAGATCGTGCTACTTGAAAATTCCTGTTGCTGAAGATTAGAAACTAATGTACTGAATGCAGCGTGACTTGTTTGCTTTTTAATTCATATTCTTTTGATAGAGTTATCAAGTAATCAATCAAAATTTACTTAAATAATTATTCCCTCCCAAAAGGTTTGGAAATGATTGCAGGCATATATCACTACTTCAAATATATTTTCTTGATTATGGTTTTAGTTATAAGAAAGTCTATTGGGGTATTGCTGACATTGCAGTTCCTCTTACAATGTTCTTCATTATATTATTATTTTTGGGTCATCACACTACCTCTGAGTCACTATTTCTACTATACACATTACACCTCAAAAATACAAACAAAAAATTGAACAAAATGTGTTCATTTACTTAATTTACTTAAAGGCATATCTATACACAACAAGCTATAATGGCAATGAAAGAATAAAGAAACAAAAAGTAAGGAATTGACACAGTGGTCAGGGAGTCATGGAGCTTAGTCTATTTCCTTTTTAAAAATATCTGCTGAAACAATACTTCCAACATCAACACTTTTAAGTACTGTTTCTTCTTGATCGAAAGCATATAGCAATTTTTATTTTGTGCATAATTTTATTTGTGGGATCTGACATTATTTCATCTATATAGTGTCAGAAGGATCAGATGGACATTAACTTATTAACTTAACCAACCTGATCTCTTTCTATGACCATGTGACCCAACTTCTGGACGCGGGGAAGGCTGTGGACATTGTCTATCTGGACTTTGGTAAGGCCTTTGACACCGTCCCCCACAGCATTCTCCTGGAGAAGCTGGCAAATAATGGCATAGACAAGTGTACTCTTTGCTGGGTTAAAAACTGGCTGGATGGCCGTGCCCAGAGAGTTGTGATTAATGGGGTGAAATCCTCTTGGCAGCCAGTCACCAGCAGTGTCCCTCAGGGCTCAGTTTTGAGGCCAGTTTTGTTTAATATCTTTATCAATGATGTGGATGAGGGGATTGAGTGCACCCTAAGTTTGCAGATGACACCAAACTAGGTGGGAGTGTTGATCTGCTTGAGGGTAGGAAGGTTCTACAGAGGGACCTGGACAGGCTAGATCGATGGGCCAAGGCCAACTGTATGAGGTTTAATAAGGCCAAGTGCCTTATTAAGTGCCTTATTAAGTGCCAAGTCCTGCATTTCGATCACAACAACCCCAAGCAACACTACAGGCTTGGGGAAGAGTGGCTGGAAAGCTGCCCAGCAGAAAAGGACCTGGGGGTGCTGGTGGACGGCCAGCTTAACATGAGCCAGCAGTGTGCCCAGGTGGCCAAGAAGGCCAACAGCATTCTGGCTTGTATCAGGAATAGCATGGCCAGCAGGAGCAGGGAAGTGATCGTGCCTCTGTACTCAGCACTGGTGAGGCCTCACCTCGAGTACTGTGTTCAGTTCTGGGCCCCTCTGTACAAGAGGGACATAGAAGTGCTGGAGCTGGTCCAGAGGAGAGCTACCAGGCTGGTGAGGGGTCTGGAGACCAGGTCATATGAGGAGAGGCTGAGGGAGCTGGGCATGTTTAGCTTGGAGAAGAGGAGGCTGAGGGGAGACCTCATTGCCCTCTACAACTACCTGAAAGGAGGTTGTAGAGAGGTGGGTGTTGGCCTCTTCTCCCAGGTGAATAATGACAGGACCAGAGGAAATGGTCTGAAGTTGCAGCAGGGGAGGTTTAGATTAGATATTAGGAAGAATTACTTTACTGAAAGAGTGGTCAGGCCCTGGAACAGCCTGCCCAGGGAGGTGGTTGAGTCACCATCCCTAGAGGTATTTAAGAAACATCTAGATTTGGCACTTCAGGGCATGCTCTAGTGGCAGAGATTGTAGGTTGTTTGTTTGTGGGTTTTGTTTTGGTTTTTATTTTTTTGTTTGGTTTTTTTTTGGTGTGTGTATGGTTGGACTCTATGATCTCAAAGGTCCTTTCCAACCATGAAGATTCTATGATTCTATGATTATTAAGAGGGATAACTAAGGGTTCTTATGATGCATTCTCACATTGCGTTTCAATATCATGAAGACTGTTTTGATATCCAGCAGGGACTGCACTTACTATATTCTCCATCAGAATTGTAAAATATTGTTCAATATCTTAGACTGCGCTGCTGGTGACATGTGACAATTGTTTTTTCTGTCATTTTTTGAATGCTTATGTAAAATTTTTGCCCAGATTTGTTATAAAAACTGGTAAAATTTCATAAGGACTGTTTATTCATTGTCTTGATTTAGTTTAAATGCAGTCTGAAGAAATCCAGAAAAACTCTGTTATTAAAGTGTACATTAGTACATAGTTTAATATTAAAAGGAAAAAAAAAACCTTATAGCAAACTATGATAAATAAACTGGTTATAATAGAATTATCTATTGTTGTCCAGGAATAACATGTTGGCTTGCACTGCAGAGACTCCAAAAGCATTAGAATTTTGGAATACATGAAAAGAACCTAACGTAGCTAACAGCCACATAAGCAGTAGTGGATTAATTCCTTGTTTGGCTTTGCTTGCCCATGCAGCTTTTGCTTTACCTATTAAGCTATCTTTATCTCAACCCTCGAGCTGTCTCACTTTTACCCTTTCAATTCTTTTCTTCATCCCGTTGCAGATGGTCACGAGCTAGCAGCTCGTGGGGCTGAGCTGCCTACCTGGGCTAAACCACAACAGTTCTCCACATAATATATGCCTTCATTAATAGGACGTCTTGTAAATCAGATCTACTTTTACCAGCCCTCGTGGTCTATGCCATTTTTACCACTGATACCAAGCAAAGTGGTAAAAAAGCTGTCAGCTCCAGCAAAGAATTCTCACATATGTATATGTGAGCAAAAGTGTGATGAAGTATTTCCAGGAGAGCTTCAGAAAGCTCCCATAAGCTATTAAATACTGCTATACAATCTATGGCATAGATTTTTTGATGCATTAAATGCCTAGGTAAAATTGAAATGAAAAGTAGGCCCATGGGAATTTACCTTACTTTGTCTCTGAACATAGACCAAGAACTCAGAAAACAGACACACATTCCCTAAGTTACACTGAAGTCAAACCCAGAGGCAATGTACGAAGTGATCTTGTTCGCCACTTTACTGTTGAAATTCACAGCTCATGTATACGTGCATACATGCATACTTGTCCTGTTTACACACTTCCTACAAATTATTCTGTGGATGGACTTGATTCTTACCTTTTGTTCTTATTTTTCAAATTAGTTTATGGCTGGCCACACACTTACTATTTGGCCACTTGATCTAAATGTTTGCAAGTTGCTGATTAATCACAAAGAAGAAATAGCTTTCTGTAAAGCTATTTGTTAATTGTAACACACTTTCTACTGAGAAGTGTCACTACAGCAAACTCAAACAGGTAAGGTGAGATAGTCAGGTCAACAAAATTCCATATCTATACTAGCCTCAGTTTATAACGTGATAAGTGTACCCCTTTAAAGCTGAAATGCTCAGATTTTGGTCAATTTGTATCTATATTTGCATCTATTTTAAACTGATTGAATGCATGAGTACTAAATTGAAGATTATATTCTCTGAGTAGAATAGGCTCTCTGAATGTTGCTAAATGATGCACACCTATATGTTTTTCTACTAAAATCAAATTCTGTAGGTGTCTCGCCCAAGTGTCCTTCCTTTTTTTTTTGTAATTACGTATATTGAATAGTACTAATTAATAGACTTGGACCAGGAGCGTTTACTTCTCTTGACTCTGGATTTACTGCTGCCAAAGAAATAATAGTAATATTATTATTAATAATAATATAATTATAATAATAATTATAGCAATAATAATTCTACTTTTGCACAGATCAATGATTTTCTAGTACACTAGTCATTTAATGGATTGTGTTAGGAGTTGCTGAACTATGTAGCCCAACAGAAGAGAGGCTGCCATGGCTCCATTTTCCTAGGTCTGATCAGTAGCGAGTCTGAGCACATATTCCTAATAGGCACACACACATGCTATGTATGTATACACAAATATATATATACATATATAAAAAAATATGCACAGGGCCAACCACACAGATCAACACAGACACAAACACTCAAGCAAACACAGATGGTATGAATGATGTAATCCTGCCCTCCTCTCTGGCATGGGTCCCTATGACCTGAGGTGTGACTCTTGTTGCTGGCACTTACAGCCCATACACATACATACACACACACACAACAGGGAGTCCTCTCTCCCAGTAAAAGAGTTAGAAATAGAGTTTAGTGAGAAGACAGGAGAGACTGCGCTGATCAGGCACAGGGCACACAGCCCAACAAGCATACTGACCAGCAGCTTGCTTACACAGGACTAGCCCTATTTACCTCCTCATCCCACTATTTTCCCACACTTGCTCATTCTCATATCACCTTGATCCCTTCTTTTCCCTGCCTTTGTTTCTTGCCCTAAACAAATAACAAACCTCGTACAATCCCAAAATGTTCTTCCTAGTATGCATCCCGTAATGCATCCTGTGCCCCTAGGCAGTAACCCTCTCAATCTCTGAGGGATCTGTAGAGCTTTTTGGTTGGCTCTTGTGTGTCCCCCCTGAGCCCCATGGGGCTAAGGCTTCCCTGGGACAGCCCTGGGAGGGACTGGGCAGGGGCTCCCTTTCTCTGACCCAGTTATTGGGGCTCCCCTGCCTGCCCACGTGGCCCTGAGCTCCTCCGTGTATGTGAAGATGAGCCTTTAATCACCTAACCTAACACATTGTAAACAGAGATTAAGTATCACTGTTGAAATGCTGCCAGTGCTGCACATTCAGGTCTGCAATGCCAATCAATAGAAGAGGTTTGAGGCAGGGAGTAAACACAAGCAGCCCAAAATTAGTGCAACTGTGGGACTGTACAGGCACAGGGAATCAAATCAAAGGCACTGGCACAGTTAAAAGCCTTACCATAACCACTATAAAAATAAACACAATGAATTTCCAAAAGGGAAGTCAAGCTCAGAGTTTTTATATTTCATCTGAACAACAGAGATTAAGACCCTGAGATTCAAGGATCACCTCCTCCAAGCTCAGGAGCTCCTAACGAAGAGAAAGTTAGGCAAAAATGCCAGTAGGCCTACAGGGATTACAAGGAGCAAGGACAGGTAGCCTGGAAGGAATACAGAGAAACTGCCTGAGCAGCCAGTGATCAGGTTGGGAAAGCTAAAGCCCAGGTAGACTTAAATCTGGACACAGACAACAATGGCAACAAGAAAAGCTTCCACAGGTATGTCAGTGATAAAAGGAAGACTAGGGAAAATGTGGGCCCTCTTCCGTAGGAAACGGGAGACCCGGTTACTCGGGATATGGAGAAGGCTGAGGTACTCAATGACTTTTTTGCCTGTCTTCACTGGCAAGGCCTTGGCTCTAGCCACACCGCCCAAGTCACAGAAGGCAAAGGCAGACTCGGAGAATGAGGTACCACACACTGTAGGAGAAGATAAGGTTCAAGACCATCCGAGGAACCTGAAGGTGAACAAATCCATGGGACCCAATAGATGCATCCATAGGCCCTGAGGGAACTGGTGGATGAAGTTGCTAAGCCACCATCCATCATATTTGAGAAGCCATGGCAGTCTGGTGAAGTTCCCACCAACTGGAAAAGGAAAAACACAACCCCCATTTTTAAAAAGGGAAAAAAGGAAGACCTGGGGAACAGGCCAGTCAGTCTCACCTCTGTGCCCAGCAAGATCATGGAGCAGATCCTCCCGGAAACTATACTAAGGTACATGGAAAATAAGGAGGTGATCAGTGACAGCCAATGTGGCTTCACTAAAGGCAAATCACATCTGAAAAATTTGGTGGCCTTCTACAACAGCGTTACAGCGTTGGTGGATAAGGGGAGAGCAACTGACATCATCTACCTGGGCTTGTGCAAATCATTTGACAATGTCCCACATGACATCCTTGTCTCTAAATTGGAGAGACATGGATTTGGCAGATGGACCACTCAGTGGCTGGATGACCACACTCGGAATCACGGAATCACGGAATCACGGAATCTTCAGAGTTGGAAGGGACCTCTAGAGATCATCTAGTCCAACTCCCCTGCTAGAGCAGGGTTGCCTAAAGCACATCCCTCAGGGCTGCATCCAGGCGGGTCTTGAAAATCTCCAGAGAAGGGGACTCCACAACCTCCCTGGGCAGCCTGTTCCAGTGCTCTGTCACCCTCACTGTAAAGAAGTTTTTCCGTGTATTTGAACGGAACTTCCTATGTTCTAGCTTGTGCCCATTGCCCCTTGTCCTGTCGCTGGGAACCATTGAAAAGAGCCTGGCTCCGTCCTCCTTAAACCCACCCTTTAGATACTTGTAAACATTAATCAGGTCCCCCCTCAACCTTCTCTTCTCCAGGCTAAAGAGTCCCAGCTCTTTCAGCCTTTCCTCATAAGGGAGGTGCTCCAGTCCCACAATCATCTTGGTTGCCATTCGCTGGACTCGCTCCAGTAGTTCCCTGTCCCTCTTGAACTGGGGAGCCCAGAACTGGACACAGTACTCCAGTTGTGGCCTCACCAGTGCAGAGTAGAGGGGAAGAATGACCTCCCTCGACCTACTGGCCACTCAAAGAGTTGTGCTCAACAGCTCGATGTCAAAGTGGTGAGCAGTGACGAGTGGTATTTCTCAGGGGTCAGTACTGGGACTGGTGCTGTTTAACAACTTTGTTGGTGACATGGACAGTGGGATTGAGTGCACCCTCAGCAAATTTGCTGACGATACCAAGCTGTGGGGTGCGATTGATACGCTGGAGGGAAGGGATGCCATCCAAAGGGACCTAGACAGGCTTGAGAGGTGGGCCTGTGTGAACCTCATGAAGTTTAACTAGGCCAACTGCAAAGTCCTGCATCCAGGTCACACCAATCCCAAGCACAAATACAGGCTGGGCAGAGAATGGCTTGAGAGCAGCGCTGAGGAGAAGCTCAACATGAGCAGGCAGTGTGCACTTGCAGTCCAGAAAGCCAACCATACCCTGGGCTGCATTAAAAGTGTGGCCAGCAGGTCAAGGGAGGTGATTCTGCCCCTCTGCTCTCATGAGACCCCACCTGGAGTACTGTGTCCAGCTCCGGAGTCCCTAACATAAGGACATGGACCTGTTGGAGCAGGTCCAGAGGAGAGCCACGAAGATGATCAGAAGGCTGGAGCACCTATGCTATGATGACAGGCTGGGAGAGTTGGGGTTGTTCAGCCTGGAGAAGAGAAGGCTTCAGGGAGACCTTATAGCAGCCTTCCAGTACTGAAAGGGGGCCTATAGGAGAGATGGGGAGGGACTCTTTATCAGGGAGCGGAGCAATAGGATGAGGGGTAACTGTTTTAAAGAGAAAGAGGGGAAATTTAGATTTGATATTAGGAAGAAATTCTTCACTGTCAGGTCGGTGAGACACTGGAACAGGTTGGCCAGGGAAGCTGTAGCAGATGAAGATCCTTGAAGATCCTTACCTTCATGAGATTCCTATCCCCTTTTCCACTTTCCTCTACCACTACAGACACCCTTCCTAACTATACCAAGTCAGCTGAAGTGGCTCTTCTCCTGTTTCAGACCTCACCACTATGGAAAACATCAACATCTCCAACTCACGTCTACTTAAAAACCTTGCTTAGGTACCACTTGGCTAGCCGGTCAACAGGGCAGGTGCAGCGCCTTGGAAATGCCTGTACTCACATTTCTGTTTTCCTGGGAGCTCATCCAGCAGGACTTTTCTTGACCAGACACATCCCTGACTTGCTTGTGAAATACGAAAAGCTCTCCGACTACGATGATTTGGTCACACGCATTATCTATCCAAACTGGACTGCGTGGTGTTATTTATGCAGCAACACGGCCGTGCTTGTCCTGCACAGAGGATGGGTTCATGGGATTGTAAACTGTGACAAGAATCCAGCCCTCTTTATGAGCCTGTCAGTCACCCAGTACGCACACAGCACTCTGTAGGTAACAAAAATAGACATGCTGCCTACTGGTGGATCTTAAAAATATCAGGACGCCCTTGGAAAGGGAGAAGTGTGTCCTGATGACCTTGAGCTTAGTGCCTTTCCTCTGCTCTCCTCTCCCAGGCACAGCGCAAGAGCCACTGGCAAAGTCCCCTCCGCCCCAGAAACACCTGCATTTTTTAGGGGCACAGGCCTCGGAGCGCTTGCATGCCCTGAGGCCGGGAGGGAAGTGGGGAGACCCGGGCGCCCACACACAGGCACGAAGGATTACAGCGGATTTTCCTTCAAAAACAGACACAGACACACACATAGAGCTCTCCCGGGGGGAGGCTCTCCCTTGGCTCCGGCCTTGCAGCGCTGCGGGATCCTGCCCTCCCCCGTTCCTCGCCGCCTCAGCCCGGTACGGCCGGGTTGGGCTGGGCTGGGCTGGGCTGGGCTGGGCTGGGCGGCGAGGCCTCGGTGCCGGCCACCGGGGGCGGCGGTTGACAGCGGCCGTTGGGCGGGAACGTCGCGCACCCCACCACCCGCCGAGGGGGGACTCCCGTGAGGGGAAGGCTGGAGCGGAGGCGGAGCGGCCCATCCTGCCGCCGTGCCCGGGGAGGGACCCCCGACCCGCCGCCGCGCCGCCGGGGGACCGCGGCGCCCCTCGCAGCCCTCCCGGGCAGCGGGGTGTGTGTAGTACGGCAGGAGTGGCGGCCCCTCCGGTGGAGGGGGGAGCGCCAGGGCCCCGCAGCGCTCGGGCGGCCGGGAGGAAGGGGCCGTCTCCCCCTCCGCGGCGGGAGCGGAGTGCGGCGGACCGGGGAAGGGGGCGGGGAGGATGACTTCATGCCGACGGAGCGCCGTGAATTTAGGAGCAGCAGCTGCTGCCGCCACCGCCGCCGGCGGCGGGATGTGGGGGTGAAGCGAGAGCGGGAGCTGCCGCCGGCTGAGGGAGGGGCAGCGCCGGGCACCTCCGCTCCGCTGGGCCCAGGGGATCTGGGCCGCCACCAGCAGCCGCTGCGGGGAGGGAGGGAGGAAGATGCGCTGAGCCGGTCGCTGGAAAGGTGAGCGGGAGCTGCCGGAGGTGTGTGAGGGGGCGGGCGGCGGAGGCTGCGGCGCTGCCCGGTGGGGGTGCCGCGACGCCGCCGCTGCGAGCCGCCTGCCTCTGCTCGCCCCGTTCCCGGGGAAGGCCGGGCTGGTGGCCCGGGGAACAGGCGCCGTGCTGCGTGTGCGCAGGCAGAGTCTGGAGCCGTGCTCGGGCATGTAGCTTCCTCCTCCCGCGGTTTCCTCCAAAAGCAGAAAGGCTGCCCTCTCAGAAGCGCCACAGCGTTGCGTTTTTATCTCTCATTGCCAGGATGTGCGGTGGCTCGCAGCCAGCTGGCTGCTTGGCAGCCCGGGCTGCCTTCTTTACCCGTGCCAGGAGGGATTGACACGCGTGGAGGGGCATTTTTGTCTGCGGCGTGGCGCAGGACGGGCGCGAAGGCGGGAAAGGAGCGTGGAGCACTGCGACAGGTGCGGGACTGCGCCCCGGGCTTCCTGCTGCGCTCTCCAGTCCGATGTGCCTTCCTCAAGTGACGGGGAAGACATCTTAGGGCAGAAGGTGTTCAGGGGAACAGAATCAAAAAAAGGATGTTGTCTTCTTTACCTTCCTGGATTTGGGAGTCGCTTCACAGGAAACTAAAGGGAGTGTAGAAGTTGGAGAACCAGCCCTTATACCAAAATGGATTCTATTGACTTTTGGGGGGACTTATGCTTGCGGTTTTTTCCTTTTTCCATTTTTGTCATCTAGCACAAGGTTTGACAAGCAAAATAGCAAAATTCAAATGCCTTTGTTTGCTAAATGGAAGAATTAGTGAGTTGCTCATCCATCATATTGCCTTCAGAGTGAAAAAACAAGTACATGGCAGCATTGTAGCTTGGTCATTGGTGTTGCACGCTGTTTGTGGTACGTATACAGGTGTTAACATTAGATGAACAGTCTTTTGGAATTGAGTAGAAGTGAAAAGTCTGTCTGGCCTTTATTTGATATGTTGGTGATTTTTGGTTTTATGTTTTTCTTTGTTCTGCTTTAAAAAAGGTTGCGCTAAAGCAGGCATGTCAATACAGGAGGCTAGGGTTGGTGTGCAGAGGCAGATCATTAGAATGAGCACTATCTGCATGTAGTAGTGGTTAATGGCTCTATGTGGTTTGGTTTGGAAGTGAAAACAGCGATTGTGCCTCTGGGAAGAAAAGGATAGGGTATTAATCTGCTTTTAATGAAAAAAGAAAGCGGGATGTTGGAAGCTGAAGGTTATTTTATTCAATGTCTATTTACTTATACGTTCATCTTGAAGCATCCTGTTATCCTGTGTGTTCACAGAGCAGCTCATGCAGTTGAGGGCTCTCCAGTTGTGGTTGAAGCCTCTAGTCATGGCGCTAGTGTGATAGAAGTAATACTTGTGCAGGTGTCCTGGTTTGAGGACATGACAGGAGGTAACAGCCAGTTGCTTGGTCTGTTGTTGTTATTTCTGGGAAGATGTTTAAATACATGTTTGTGCCCCAGTGCTGTTGCTGGGTATGCAGAAGGCGAATGATGGATATAGAGACAGGAAATGTGTATAAAAGACAATTGAGGCTTCACAGGGCTGAAACAAAGAGTGGCTCGTGAATTGCAGTGTGAGAAATCAGTTCAACAGACAAATCTTTGCTCTGAAGAACAGTCATTAACTATGACCCTGTATAAGCTTGATCCTTTTAAGCACTCCATGGCACTGCCAATGTATGCATTTCAAAGTAGAAAAAAAATATATCTCATTCCATCAGACCTGTGTCTTTTGGGAGTCTGAGTTATGACATCTCTACTGTTTTTTCCTGTCTAGAAAAGAGCAAGGTTGGCTGTCTCAGCAATTGCAATGTTGTAGTCATTTGCTGATTTCTTCTCTAACTGGTTGTGGCTGGAAAAAGAAACCATGTAGTTGAGTTCAGATACTTCTCATATTAGTCCACCTACTCTATATAAAGTCAATTTCCTCACTGAAGAGAGCATCAAGTAATGGTCTCCCACTTTGTTCTTGTAAGTACAGGGTAGTATGAGTACTAACTAATGTTCACACAACATTAGCGCAGTAAATTTAGCTGTTCGTGCTTCCTGGCGAACCTAAATAATGTTTCAAAAGACTGTTAGTTAACATTTTTTATAATAGTGTGGTGTCAGGGATGATGGAGTAGTTGACCAAGAGCATTTTGTAGATGAGAACGTACATCTGATTGGTTTGACACTGAAAACTTGAATTGCTTTTGTTTTTATTTTATGTGTGCTTCTAAGACAGATGGTGTAATCATGTAAAATGGACATGTGCACTCTTGCATTAAAAAAAAGTATATCTAATTGTCAGTGTGAATTTAGTTCACTAGTGTAACTGATGTAAATCTACTTCATACAGACTTCTCTCCCAGATCTTCTCTTCCTCCT